>NC_058131.1:80131457-80152594 GCF_016433145.1 Gracilinanus agilis
CTTTTTCTCTCTCTTTCTCCCTTTCTCTCTTTTTTTTTCATCCTTCCTTCCTTCCATCCTTTTTTCCAGTCATGTATGACCCTTCATGACCCCATTAGGGTTTCCTTGACAAAGATATTAGAGTAGTTTGCCATTTTTTCTTTAACTCATTTTACAGGTGAGGAAACTGAGGCAAATAGGATGGAGTGACTTTCCCAGGGCCACACAACTAATAAACATCTAAATCCAGATTTGAACTCATGAAGATGAATTTTTATGATTCCAGACCCAGAACTCTACCCACTGCACCACATAGTTGCCTCTAAATCGTTTAGGACCGTAGATTTAGAGTTAGGCTCTCATAAGCCATCAAATCAGACTTCCTCATTTTACAGATGAAGAAGCTGAGGCCTCTGGAGATGAAGTACTTTTCCCAAGGTCATGCAGGAGCGACCATATCAGGTAGGATTTGAACATATGTCCCCCTGAGTGCAGAGCCATTCTGAATCCTCTTTCCACTGTCACTGCTAGACCTCAATTTTCTCATCTATGAAATGACCTCTAAGATCTCTTCTCAGTCCATGCTTCTAAGACTTTCTGGAGCTTGAGCATCATTGACTCAGTGTTCAGGGTCACTATAAACTACAGGAAGGCTTCAGAGAAGGACTTTGGTGTTTATAATATACTTAAATGTGTATAGAAGGGAAATTCATCAATTATGATACCTGCAACATTTGCAAAGAGACACGGGTTTTTAAGAGCCCTTATTAAATTTAAAAAGCCATGAAGTCAGAGCTTTTGTTTTTCCTCCAAAGCCAGCCTGTGAATGATTCCCAGGAAAAGGAAAATAATTTCTCAGGAGAACATTGGAATAAAAATCCTTTAGATCCCTCTCCCAAAGTACAAGTGTTCATCCCTGACTATTTTACTCTTCTTTACAGATTGAAATTTAGCTACCTTAGCCTACTTATAATTCCTTCAGCACAAAAAATACTTCAACCCCCATCTACAAGCCTTTTTACTGGCTGTTTCTCCTGCCTAGGATTCTCTGCCCCTTTTCTGTGCCTCTTGGTTTTCCTGTCTTCCTTCCAGACTCATCTTGAATCCTACCTTCTGCAAGAAGCCTTTCTAAGCGATCCTAGATGCCAGCACCTTCCCTTCTCAGACTGCCTTCCATCTAATCTATGTAGAATTTGTATAAACCTAGTTGTTTCCATGTTGCCTCTGCTGTTAGAATGTGAACTTCTTGAGGGAAAGGATTGCTTTTGTCAGTCCTCCTTTTTGAAAATTCTAAGTATTTCTAAAAATATCTACTATATTTTGTTATGGTTCTTCAGTCCTTTCTCAGTCATGTCTGATTCTTCTTGTCCTCGTTTGGAGTTTTCTGGGCAAAGATACTGGAGTGGTTTACCATTTCTTTCCCCGCCTCATTTTACAGATGAGGAAACTGAGGCAAACAGGATTAAGTGACTTGTCCTGGTTCACCCAGATTGTAAGTGTCCAAAGGCTAGATTGAACTCAGGAAGATGAATCTTCCTAACTTCAGGGCCAGCTCTCTATCCTTTATGCCACCTAGTTGCCCCTCCTGCTACCCAGTACACACTTACATGTTTATTGACTGACACACTGAATGTAAATTGGATTTAGTAATCAAAGAGACATCAAGAGCAGAAAATAAGATGGCAAGCTTAAATTGGTTCTGGTCCAGGTATTCTTCAACAAATTAAATTCTACTGAGCACCAACTGTGTGTAAAATCCTGTCATTGGGGCAGGGAAGGACCAACCTTCTTGTTCTCCTCTATCTTATGGGAAAAAAACTTCCAAGGAGCCTCTTCTCCTTTCCCTATTTCACTTTTGTCTGAGCTGAAGAAGCTAGATGATCCAATGTATGGTGTGATGCATAGGGCACTGGATTTTGAGTTAGGAAGACATGAGTTAAAATCCAGCCTTAGACATTTACTAGCTCTGTGACCCTGAGCCAATCACTCAGTCTCAGTTTACTTATCTATAAAATGGAGATTATAATAACACCCACCTCCAAGAATTATTGTGAGGATCAAATATTTGTAAAAATCCTGTGAACCTCAAAGTGCTACATAAATGTTAGAT
This sequence comes from Gracilinanus agilis, assembly GCF_016433145.1. NCBI lineage: Eukaryota > Metazoa > Chordata > Mammalia > Didelphimorphia > Didelphidae > Gracilinanus > Gracilinanus agilis. Next base: position 80,133,547 of record NC_058131.1, read on the forward strand.
ATTGATATTATTTTAAGCTTGTTATAGTCTTCCACAATAAGCCAGTGAGTTTAGAATGTGATATTTGCAAAGTGGTGAATATAGCTTTCCACCCAGTTTCCTCTGGAGCTGTCCTTGCAGAGGCTCCTCTGACTTCTTCTATAGAGAATCTTCCCCAATGAGGAATATTTTCCTGCTAATTCTGTGGAGCATGTGGGGGGGCTAGTACTCCTAGTCCCATTTTACAGATAAGGAAACTGAGACAGAGGTAAAAAAGACATGTAATGTAAATCCAGAGGGCAGCTAGATGGCTTAATAAATAGAGAGAGCCAGACCTGGAGATTGGAAGTCCTGCGTTCAAAGCTGGTCTCAGATATTTCCTAGCTGTGTGACCCTGGACACATCATTTAACTCTCATCTCCTAGCCATTAACCACTCTTCTGCCTTAATACTGATTCCAAGATAAAAAGTAAGGGTTTAAAAAACCCAAATGAAACCCAGATTGTCTGGCTCTGAGACCAGAACTCTTCCAACCCTCTTATATTTTTTTCCTATGGACATTAAGGGCTACATCAGTGAGAAGATGAAGTCCAATGATCTGATGGTTACAAGTCATTCAATTCTTGGAGAAATGTGGACTCTTTTACCATGGCATGATGGTTCCCAACTGCCACTGAATAAAGAAGAGACTCCTTATCTGGCCATTCATGGCCATACCCAGCCTGATTCAAAACTCCCTTTCTAGCATTATCTCATCTACTTTCCCTTCTGTCAACTATTCTCTAGGCACATCATCCTTCTTGCCATCTTTGTCTACATGGTTTCTCCTCCATTATATTGGGTGCTCCTTGAGAGCAGGGCCTAGCTTTTACCTTTTTTGTGTATCTCCAGTGTTTAAGAAGTGATTGTTGACTTGGCCAACTGATAGGACCATTTTCTTGCCTTCTTGTCTTTTCCCACGCCATTCCTTAGGTCTCAATGTCCCCCTTTCCATCTTTACCTGTTATCATCCTACGAATCCTCCAGGACCCAGTTCCAATGTCACTTCCTCCAGGATCCTTTCTTGCTTTCCCTGATCCTCTTTCATCTGATCTCAGAGCACTTTATGTTCCTCTTGGGCATTTAATGTAAATACTAAAATATTTGCTGGGAAGGGATCAATCATACGGTTTACCTCTGTTCATTTTATAGAGGAAGAAAATGAGACCCACAGAGGTAAAAGTGACTTTCCCAAGGTCACAAAGGTAGCAAATAGTAAAAGAGAGATTTGAATCTGAACTTGCTAGTTTTATTTTTTTTGTTTCCATTTATTTTTATTTTTAATTTGTAACCACAATAACACTCTATGTTTTTTTTCAAATGTGTAATTAATTATAACAAATATGCTCATCCAAGAGAAACAAATTCTCACATTAACTACAGCCAAGAATATATGTCTCCTTCTTTTTTCCCCTCTTCCGACCCTGCCCTCCTCCCCAAGAGGACAGGTAATACCATATAGGCTATATATATATATAACATATTTCTCTGTTTATCATGTGAAATTTTCAAATCCAGCTTTCTTTTGGCTACATTACATTTTGTGTAGCTTTTCTCCCCATACTAGATTATTAGCTCCTTGAGGGCAGGAGCTCTCTCCCATTTCCTTTTATTATTCTCCAAATGCCTCAAGAAATGCTTCGTAGGTAGTAGATACACATTAAAATTTTTTTTAAAGAAATGAATCAATGTACAAATGAATGACTTAATTTACTTTATACATTGATGACAGGATTCATTCTCCTTTTCTTCACTGACTTAAATAGCCCCAAGATTACCCCAAGATGGTCCATTCTGTTTTGGGGAGTTATCAGCAGCTAGGTGGTACATTGAATAGAGTTCTGGACCTGGAGTCAGAAAACCTGAGTTCATATCCATTCTTAAATACTTACTAGCTGTGTGACCCTGGGTAAGTCACTTATCATCTACTTGTTTCACTTTCCTCATCTGTAAAATGGGGACTATCTCCCAAGATCATTGTGAGGATCAAAGGAGATAATAATGACTGGTACAGAGTAGTTACTATAAAAATGTGAGCTATGATGATGATGATTACTAGCTAGATGACCCAGGATAATTCACTTAACATACATGCCTCAGTTTCCTTAACTGTAAAATGGAAATAATAATTACTCTTACCTTCCAGGGTTCTTATGAGGATCAAATGAGCTAATATTTGTAAAATACTTAGGAGTTATCTTTCACTTCATTTCCTTCATGAGTTTTTTATTGTACATGAGATATGTATCTTCTGTCATGGCACAGGGAACACAAAAACATGTATTTCAAGAAAGCACTGGTATAACCCACAACAGATCATTTTCTGCCTCTGGGATTTCAGGGGAAAGGAAAGGGAGAGAATCCAAATTGCAAAATGTCAGAAAACAATTGTCAAAAATTGTTTCTATATGAAATTGAAAAAAAAAATAAAACAAAGCACTTAGCACAATGTCTGGAACATAGTAGGGCTTTTATAAATTAGTTTTCCTTCTTTCCTATTGGCTCCATACAGACCTGGATGAGCCTTAAGAATCAAGAATACTTTTCTCCAATAGTAATAATAATAATTACGATAAAAATGGATACTTCCTTAGGGCTGCCAAGTTCACAACATATTTTAAATACATTATCTTTAATTGATTATGAAATAGATCATGGCCAAGAGTCAGATAGAATGGGCAGGCATGGATGGGTGGTGATCTATATTATCGGACTGAAGTATCCAAATTGATGAAATCACAGATGTATTTCAGGATCTTGCTTGGTCCTTCCCATAACTTTGGTTGGTAGATGATAAAAGGAACATGAATGTCATCATCTCAAAGATGAGAAAATGGAGGTTCTAAGAAGGAGGGGGCCTCCTGAAGTCTCCTCGATGGCTCATGTCAAAGCCAAGGCTTGAGATTTTTCTCTAAACTATGACATCTCCCTCCTCTGAACTCCCTTCAACCTCGTGCCCTTCCTTGATCCAATCCATCATGGTATTTGCCCAGGAAGGGCTAGCCCCGGTACCGGGCTCTGCGAAACTGAAAAAGATGAGCGAATATCTGCGTTAACCTTCCTGTTCCCTAAACAGCAGCCTCAGATCAATGATAAGTTGGATGCATGTACCTTCAGAGGCATGTATATGCTCTCTGTATGAATCATGTGATTTCCTATTAACGGTATCTCTCTTCTTACCAAGCTAATATTTCCTGTAAAGGGTTTAGGCTAATTGTGGTTTTAACAGGGGTCACATCGTGCACTTCTGTGTAAGCGAACAACACAGGTCAGAAAGTCAGACGGTCAGTCTGGAAAACAGATCCATACTCCTAATGTTGCAGGCTGATCTGAAGCAGAGATAAGTGTGTTTGGCATTTGGAAGTTACTCTGGGAAAAGAAAGGGGAAGAGAAATTAATTCTTGAGAGAGCCGGCGGGCAAGAGAGCTCTTGGTGAAGAGGGATTCCTAAGGAGAAGGACCCCCGTTGTTTTCTTTAGTGTGTCTCTGGGAAAAGCACCATGAAACTTCCAAATGTGTACAAGTGTTGTATATCAGAATTATTTGTGTTGCTGCTTCCCCCCCCCCCTTCCATCGCTTGACGGTAGATTCCAAGTGAGAAGGGACTATGTTTTATCCAAAATGTGTGCCTCCCCCAGTGTGGACCATAGATTTCAGAACCCTACAGAAACTGGATAAAGTTGGATGAACTGTGGCTGGATTAACAAAACTTCCTGCTTCTGGACAATGAATAGGAAAGTCCTGAGGGTTATGATGGGTACAGTTTCTGACTTCTTTTTTTTTTCTCCATCCCCTATATTTACAGCGAAGATGACTTCTAAAGATCTATCCGACGCTAATATTCCATCCTTCTATCACTAGCTTCTATAAGGCTCTAATCCCATTATTCTATGAAATGCCTCTTGATGGAAAACTCCATTGATGAGGCACTCGAGCTCTCCTTCACCTCAGGTTACAACTGATGAACAGGGAAGGGGTTTGGTGGGAAGATCCTGTCCCTTTCATTGAATCACAGAATTTCAGGATAGGAACGCACCTTGGAGAGCCTCTACTTTTTTTTTTTTTTAAATCTTACCTTCTGGTTTAGAATCAATACTAGGTGTTGATCCCAGAGCAAAAGAGCGGCAAAGATGAAACAATCAGGGCTCAGTGACTTACTTAGGGTCACAAAGCTAGGAAATGTCTGAGGCCAGATCTGAACCCAGGACCTCCCACCTCCAAGCTTGGATCTCTTTCTACTGAGTCTAGCTAACCCTTGGAGAGCCTTTAGTGATGGAAGTTCTCATTCTGGGACTGTGACTTAAAAAAATACTTTGAGGGGGCATTTGGGTAGCTCATTGGATTGAGAGCCAGGCCTAGAGATGAGAGGTTCTAGGTTCAAATCTGACCTTAGATACTTCCTAGCTGTGTGACCCTGGCAAGTCACTTGACCACCATTGCCTACCCTTACCACTCCTCTGCCTTGGAGCCAATACACAGTATTGACTCCAAGATGGAAGGTAAGGGTTTATTAAAAAAAAATTGATAATTATTTTAATATAATCAGTTACCCTTATAAACCTATACATTTTATTTTATGTATTTAAAAGCATTCTGAGAAAGGGTCCAAAGGTTTCACCAGATTTCCCGAGGGGCTCACAGCACAAAAAATATGATTAAGAACTCCTGATTTAGACCAGCCCATTCCTGAATAGGAATCCCTCAGCAAAACCAATAAGTAAGCAAGATACACACACAAACATTTGGCACACACACGCAAATGAGGTGTGAGCATCCTTAGCTTTATTCCCATTGGCTCAGTCGTACATCTCAAGCGAAAGGTTCAAATCTACAATGGCGCTAGATCATGGATCACTTAGATCTTCTCAGATGCCTCCCTCTCTTCCCTCCCTACTTCCCCTGGAACTTGAGGTCATCCAAAGAAATCCCTTTTAGGAGCGATTTCTGCCTCAGTGACATCTGCCTAACTTCACATCCATCTCAGAACAGAGCAGAGAGGAAGGATGCCTGCGTGGGCTGGAAGGCTCACGCTCTCCGGCTGATGCTTTATTTAACAGAGCTGCTTTGCAGAGGTTGCTCCATCATATTTCTTCTATGTCAAATGTAAATCTCATCTTATAATTGTTATTGATCGGGAAGTTTCCTTTCCAAGACTAACCTATGTATTGAAAAGACCATAGAAGAGACGATCTAATATCAGGAATAAAAAAATATCACATGCATTTTTAGCACTTTATGCTTTAAAAGTGTTTTCCTCGTGGCAACCTTGGAAGGTAGGGAGCAGAAATAGTATTTTTCTGATTTTTCCAGGATGAGGAAACTGAGGCTTAAAGAGATGATTTGTCCAAAAGCACAGTAGGGTGGGAAGAACGCTGGCTCTGGAGTCAGAAACCCTAAGTACAAATCCCATTTCTGATCATTACTACTGCTATGCCCTCTGAGTCAATCATCTAACCTCTTTGGCTCTTGGTTTTTCTCATATGGAAAATGGACTCGATGGCCTCTGAGATCTTCCCCAGGTCTATGTCTAGAGCTCACATTGCTGCCCGGTAGAAGGGCTGGGACTCAAACCCAGGACCAGGGCTTTCTACTCCATACCACACGAGATGTTGTAACAGCTAAATGGACTCTATGAGGATGCGAACTCTGCTACAAAAAGACAAACCAAAAAAAAAAAAATCCAATACTTTAAAAATGTGTTTGTGTTTTCCATTTGGAACCTCTAATAGACTTTCTACATTGATCAAATCCACCACGATGCTGCTTAACTCTTGAGATCATACTGTCTGTGTACACATAGCCATGATGTCTCAGGACAAGCTACAGCTGGCTAAAAATTTAAAGAGAACAAAGTGGGGTTTTGCTACTCTTAGATAAGTCATTCATCAAAGGCATGTCTAACTGATCAAAAGCAAAGGCTAGGGGAAGCTAGGCAGCTATCAGTGCATAGAATGCCAGGGATGGAGTTGGGTGGACCTGGGTTCAAATCTAACCTCAGATACTTCCTAACTGTGTGACCCTGGACAAGACACTTAACCCTCATTGCCTCGCCTTAGAATGGATACTTCGGATGGATTCTGAGACAGAAGGTAATGGTTTAAAAATAAAAGAGCGAAGGATAATGATGGACAGCTTGAATGTTGTACTGGTCTACATGATCTATGAGGAAAAGCTCCTCTAGCAGAACTCCAATATGATTTAGATTGGCAGCTCTTTAAAGGCAGGGACTGTTTTTGCCTTTGTGATATTCCCCAAGGTCAGCACTGTGCCTGGAACTCACTAAGTAATTAATAAATATTTGTTGACTTCACTAGATGTTGGATAAATTCTTTACAGAGGTTCTCCTATAGACTGTAAGATGATATAGTGGACCTTGAGTCAGAAAGAACTGAATTAGGATCTAGTCTTAGACCCTTACCAGCTCTGGGATCTTGGGCAAGTCATTTAGCCTCTGTTTGCCTCAGTTTCCTCATATGCAAAATAGCTCTTACTCCAGGGTGTTGGGAGAACCATACAAGGTAATACTTGTGAAGTACTTACCACTGTGTACTGTGCGTGGCACATGGTAAATGCTATATAAGTGCCATCTATTTTTTTTTTATTATTGTAGAGTATTAGACTTGAAGACATGAAGCCTTGAGTTTAAAACCTTCCTCAAGTACTCTTTGACCTTGGATAGGTCATTTAATCTCTGCCTCAATTTCCTCATCTCTAAAATGGGGATAATATTAACTTCTAACTCACTGGGTTGTTGGGAGGATAAAATGAAATAATATAATGCATTATACTTTGCAAACCTTTAAGTGTTATACAAATGCTTATTATTATTAGATCTAGAACAAGAATGATGCATGATGAAAAGGTATGCAGGAGTCATTGTCTGGGCTGATCTGGTATGATCAAAGCAAGTTCACGGATCTACTGAGACATTGAAATATCAGATCAAGAAAAAGGACAAGACATAGGCCCAGGGGTATATTGGAACCACCTTGGATCAGCCAGTGAGAACAGATTGTTAAATTTCCATCATGAACATTTAGTCCTGGGAAATCAGTAAATTTGTTATTTTGTTGATAGTCTGGACTTAAGAAAGTTATGGAGAAAATGTTCATGATGTAAATTAAACTTAAAAGTGTGTGTTCCTTTTTTGAAATTAAAATTTGTTTGTTCCTTTTTGAGAGCCAGTTGTTAGAGACTGATTTGCATACCACTGGATGATCCCACCCTTTGGTGAACCAAAAGTTATCATCTAAGAGATGACATAAAGAAAACTAAATTATTCAACTGCTCTTATCTCACTTCTATCTCCTTCACTGAAGAGGTTGCTATTCAAGTTGGAAGGGGTAGAACTAGGGTTGTCATAAAAGAATTGAAGTCTGAGAGAAGAAGAGAGAATGGAGGAGGAGGGGCAGATAACTTCTTATCCAAATTTTCTGAAAGAACTCTCAGAAATAGCCATGAAACCATTGACTTCAGTCTTTGGGAAGTAGAAGATAAAGGGTAACATGTTTATGATGATTAAACTATGGATGGGGTAGAAGGACTTCCAGAAACTGTAGACTAAACTTGATTTGGCAAATTCTAGATTGCATTATGAGATAGATAATTCATCTATTCTGAGAAAAGAAAGACATGATCATTAGGAATTAGCATAGGTTCACCAAGGATGTCATGCTCAACCTTAATTCTTTTGAGGGGGTGGGGGATAATGTTTTAAGTCTGATTCATCAGAGGAACGCCTAAGATCTATTTTATTTCTACTTCAGCAACATATTAGGCCAACTCTTTCACAGTTTCCCAACAAAGAGAGGTGGACTCATGGATGATTGGACCACTGTATCCTTTGAGTGTTGATTCCTGGATCAATAGCAATCCGGATAGAAATCTTTACCAGTGGTTAAAGGGCTATGTCCTTGACCCCGTCTTGTACACTTTTTTCATCAATACCTGGGATGCAGACAGAAGGTATGTTTATCAACAGATATGCTGGAAGGGGATGTTGCACGAGAGAGCCAAAATCCAAAAATATCTTGATAGACTGGAAACAATGGGCCAAAACCAAAAGGATAAAATTTAACGGGGATAAATATAAAGTCCTGCATTTAGATTTAAGAAAAATCAATTACATAAGCACCAGATGAAGGAGAATGGGCTTGACAGCAGCAGTTCATATGAAAAAGACCTGGCAGTTTTAGTTGACCGCAAGCTCAATGAATCACCCGAATGACATGGCATCCTTAAAAGCTAATGTGACCTTCGACTGCATTAATATAGGTTTAATGTTATAAAAGAAAACAAGGGAGGAGGAAGCACCACTGTCTTCTCATCTAGTCAGGTTACATTTGGAATTCTGTGTTTTACTTTTGAAGAGGTCTTGAAGAAGGTTAACAGGAAGGTGAAGGGTCTAGAAACTATCATGGGAAGTAGTTGAAGGAAGGAGGGATGTTTATCTTGGAGAAGAGGAGACTTAGGGGACGCACGATCAATGTCTTCAAATATTTTAAGGGTCGGCACGTAGAAGGGGCATTTTACTTGTCCTGCTTAGTCCCAGAGGGCAGAAAATGGAATAGTGGATGTACTGGGGCCAGCCTGCACCGATTTGTGAGAGCTGATTATTAAAATTTCAAGATGGGCATTTATACCTTGGAAACAGGCAAATGTCACAAATCAGGGCTTGATGAGACAATAAATGCAAACTCCAAGGTGCTACAAAAATGTCAGCTAAAATTACTATTATACCTTATCTTTGGCCTTGCCATTACCCATTAAGATGATTCTATGAACAAATTGGTCCTGTAAAAGCACAAGGAAGGTTTTTGGTTTTTTGTTTTGCTGATAAGTCATTATGTGATGAGTCAATCAACAAGAGTTTACTTGATGCTAACTAGGTGCCAGCACCCTGCTAGACTCGGAAAGAGGATCAAGAATTAGGCTATCCAATGCCTGCCTTCAAGAAGCTTACAATCTAGTTCAGAGGAAAAGACAAGAAAGTGTCACAAGCTTGTTGGACATAACCCAGTGCTATCCAAAGACAACAAGACCTCCATGCAGCTACTCTAGTAAGCTGAAGTGGAACAACCAAAATGGTGCAGCCAAAGAGTCCTCTTCTTTATCCCCCCCTTTATCTTCCTCCTCTCTCATTTCTGTAGGTTTTTTTTTTCAGGTTTAAAATTTACAAAGCACTTTTTTCCTCATGACCCCACAAAGTAGATAGTATCAGTATTTTTAATCTGTGTTTTATAGAGCAGAAAACTGAGGGAAAAACTCAGAGGGAAGAGGGGACTTTCCCAAGAGGTGCCCAGTGAGTACATGGCAGAGTCAGATTAGAACCTATAGCTCCTACCTCCAAGTCTCACACTCTTGTCTGGTCACCAGACTGCCTCTTTGACAATGAACTTGAATGCTTGAATGTCCCTCCAAGAACCCTCACTCTTCCCTCATCAGAGAAGAACTTCAAACCGTGTGGCTTTCCTATGGATTTCTGAGAGACCGCAGTAGAGTGAGAATCCGTTCCAGGCTCTACAAATAGACTCTGGACCACAAACCAAAGGACAGTCTGACATCGCCACTTGCTATGTTAAAGACTGCTGGCCCATCCCCACTCCCAAAGAAGTGATCTTTGGCTGGCAGAGAGGCCCTTTTAAATCCCCTAGGACCCCGTTTTACATCCAAAAGCCCCCCCCCTCTAAGTTGATCACTTAGATTATTATATCATCTTTTTTTCTCAGAATGATTTGAAAAGATCAGAGGTGATATAAATGGAAGAGTTACTGGGTTCATCTAATCCCTGTTTGTACAGTTGAGGCAACTGAGATCCAATATGTGGATTTTCCAAGGTCACAGCTATTACATGGCAGATTTGAACCCAGATCTTCTAACCTACAAATCCTCTACATTTTTCACTGCACCACTTCACTATTTCCATTCTATATCACTTTTTTTTACAAAGAAATTTTTCTTATGAGGAAATATTAAGATTATTAACTCTATTTTAAAGAAGAGGAAACTGGCATCAGACACTTCCCAGCTATGTGCCCTTGGGCAAGTCACTCAATCCCTGTTGCCTAGTCCATATTGTTCTTCTTCCTTAGAACCGTTCTAAGACAGAAGGTAAGGGCTTAAAAAAAGTTAGAGGAAACTGAGGCTAAGGGAGGGGAAAGGATTGGTCCAAGGTCACATAGCTGTTGTTGAATCCAGACCTTTTATGATGAAATGAGAACTGGAAATTTGTCTGAAGATCTAGTTTTAAACCCTGGCTGTGTCCATTGCTGTAGATGTGATTTTGGGTAATTTCCTTCCCTTGTTTGAGACCTCAGTTTCTTCATCTGTAAACTACATGTTGAAACTAGATGATCTCTAGGGCCTTTATTCCTTTAGCAGTTGGGATGGGTAGTAGAGTGACAGAGGCCAGAAATTAAAATCACTGAGTTCAAGTCCCAGCTTTAAGACTGACCAGCTATGAGGCCACAGGCAGATCCCTCCTCCTCTAAATCACTTCATTTATTCCTCTATAAAATGGCCAGATCATCCCTAAGGTCTCTTCCAGTTTTAAATCCTAGGAGATCCATTCTCAGCCTTCCCGTATGCCTATTAGATTATAAACTTCATGAGGGCAGGGATTGACCTTTATTCCCTCTTTGGATTGGTCTTCTCCTCAACTGAGCCCATGGCTCTTCCCAAACATTTGTTGAATGAATGGAGGGATATATTAAGCAATCTGGGTAATATTGCCACCTTGTTAAAAAATGTATGAAGACATTTGAAAGGGAGCAGAATATCTCTGTGAATTAAATCTGCAGTGGAGAGCCTAGATTTTATTTTAATATGGATATTAGCACTGCCTTCCTTTATAGTTTGAGGAGAGCCTGTAAAAAAAAAAACAACAAAAAAAACCACCCATTCTTTGCCTTAATTTGTCCATCTGGAAAATGGGGAAATACAAGTCAATAAAGGAGAAAGGGAAGCATTCTAGTTATTTACAATGGCTGTACAAAAAGCTAACAGGCTCAAAGTAGGCCCTTGAGAATGGATGTTGATTGATAATAAGATTCCTTTGAAAGAATCTGATCCATTATTGGGGTCAGAATTAACTGACTCGACGTGGCTGTATCCATTCATTCTCTTTGGATTTTCCTCTCTAGGGCCTGAGCCTTAATGGTGGCCTGCTCATAGGAGGGAAGAGAAAGATAAATCAAAGAGATTTCAAATGCTGTTTTATCTTCCTTGAAAGCACATTGCTAAGATGCTGGGTTATGATCATGAAACACTATAGTGTTGGCCTTTTTTTTTTTAAGGGATTAGATGACATAGTAGAGAGAGGCATGGAGTAAGGAGACCCAGGTCTGAATCCCAAATGGGACATTTTCAAGGGGGTGTGCCATTGGGCAAGACTCTCAATCGTTCTGGGCCTCGCTTCTAAAATGGGGATGGCAATTCTTGCAATGCCTACCTCTCTACCTCACGTGGAACAAATGCAAAGGACATCCCAGAATCAAGGAACTGCAGAGCTGGACAAGGACCTCAGAGGGCATCTCGGTGACTCCATACGCAGATGGCAACATCCCCCAAAGGGGACATAGAGTGACCCCCCACCTCCTGAGTCAGCTCATTCCACATTTGGGGAACTCTTAAGTATTAGGAAATTTTAATAATTATAGCTAACATTTACATAGTGCTTTAAGGTTTGCCTAGCACTTTCCAAATATCTTCTCATTTTGATAACTAGGTACTCTGATTGTCCTTATTTTTACAGATGAGAAAACTGAGGCAGACAGGATTGATGTGACTTACCCAGGGTCACCCATAGTAAATATTTGAGATTGGATTTGAACTCAGGTTTTCTTGACTTCAAGCCCAGCACACTATACTGTAATGATGAGCTGTCTCAGTTTTTCCCAATATCAAGCAGAACTCCTACTCCCCAATTCCACCCATTGCTCTAGTTTGGCTTTCTGAGACAAAGTAGAACAAGCCTAATCCTTCTTCCCTATGATTGAATAATTCCCATTTACATAGTGATTCAAGGTTTGCAAAATACTTTCCTCCCCATGGTATAGTTAGAGTCCCCATGGCAATCAATTTTCCATTTTATAGATGAGGAAAGTGAAAAATGGGGTGACATGCCCATGGCTACATAGCATTAGCCTAAGGCAGGCTTCCAACCCGGGTCTTCTCATTCCACTTCTAGCCTTCTTCCCGCTGCCTCCTGCCTCTTTGCCTTCAAAGAAGAAATACAAAGATCCCCTGTCCCTACAGTTTTCCCTCTTCCAAACCATACATCTCAAGTTCCTTTAGCCAATCATCCTATGTTCCACTCTCTATCTTAGTTTTCTTCTTCTGGAAACCCTTGAGTTTGTCACCATCTCATCGGTGCCAGTCCTTGTCGTCTTTGTTATTGTTGTGGCTGTTTTTGCCTTTATTATCTGCATAATAATAGGATACCCTGAGCCTTATGATTCCTGAATCAGAGAGGAAGGACTAAGGGGATGGAAGTTGGCCTCCTTGGATGGAGAGAAGATCAGACTCTCTCATGATTGGGTGTGAGAATGCACTTTTAGTTCATAATTCCTGATTTTCTTTCACCACCTGAATCAGGTGTGAGATTGAGCTACTCATTGAAAGCAAGACTTAGGTCATATCTAGTTTTTAAATGTCCACCATCCAAGCACAGGGCCTTACATATAATTGGTACTTGATAGAATATTCATCAAAATGCACCAAGGAAGCCATAACAATGGGTTCAACCTCAATCTCTATCATTTAGCTTTCTGACCACTGACTATATTGCTAGTTTCAAGTTGCTGCCCGCCATATGCATGCTCCCAGACATGAGAGTGACCAGGTGGGAGAAACCAGACAAAGAAATCAGTGCAAACTTATTCCTGCAAAGGAAAACAAACAATTCCTTGCAAAATCATGGCTAGTGAGTCTTAGCTATCATTCTGCATTGACAAATTCAATTCAATGCTTCATAAATTTAGGTCTGGAAGGGACCTTTGAGAGCACCTAGTTCATGCTCCTCATTTTAAAGATGAAAGAAATGAGACCAGAGAATTTACGTGACTTGTTCAGTCATGCAGGTTAGTAGCAACAGGAACCTAGCTGAAAACTGCATCTTAGGGGCATATTCGTTTGAGGGATGAGATCCTACTATGCATATAGACACAGGAGGGAGCAGATAACTTCCTTGAGAGTCATTTGGGGACAGTGTGTCCCATGCCTCAAGAGGCAAGGTATGGAGTTGGAGAAATATTCTTCTGGGTAGGGGAGCAAAGTACTGTCCAACCTTTATGGTTAATTATGGCTCATAGAAACAAACCAGAATTTGAATCTTGGTCTTCTGACTCTAAATCCAACATTTCCCCCCATAGTAACTCACTGCCATCTCTCAGGCTTTTATTAAACATCTATTGTGCATTAGGTCTTATATTGGGGGAGGAGGGGAGCTAAAAAGATGAGTAATATACAAAATCTGTCCCCAAAGATCTAAGAGTTTAGTAGGAAGATAAAAGAGATCTATCTAGAGAAGTATAATATAGGTAAGAGAGAGTGATGTGTATGTAAAGGAGGTAAACAGTTAGGAGAATTGTGAGAAGGGAGATCTGGGAAAACATTTGAACCATACCTTGAAAACTTGTACAGGGACAGCAAGGTGGCTAAGTGGGCTGAGAGCCAAGCTTAGAGATGAGAGGTCTTGGGTTTAAATCTGGCCTCAGACACTTCCTAGCTATGTGACCCTGGGCAAGTCACTTAATCCCCATTGTCTAGACCTTACCACTCTTCTGTCTTGGAGCCTATTGATTCTAAGACAGAAGGTAAGGGTTTAAAAAATAGGAGAAAAACATGGAGGATTGGGGCAGCTAGGTGGCTTAGTGGAGAGAGAGTCTGGAGATGGGAGGTCCTCAGGTTCAAATTATGACCTCAGATACTTTCTAGCTGTGTGACCCTGGACAAGTCACTTAACTCCAACTTCCTAGTCTTTACCACTCTTCTGCCTTGGAACCAATACTTAGTATCAATTCTTAGACAGAAGGTATGAATTAAAAAAGATAAAAAAATGGAGGATTAAATTGTGCATACCCTTTGCCCCAAGAATACCATAACTGGGCTTAGATCCCAATGAGATCTGAGGAAGAATAAAAAAGTCCATATTTGCAAAAAAATATTCATAGCATCTCTTTTGATGATGGCACAAAAAGGCTCTGGCTTCTTTGACATCACAATTCAAATCTTCTACAGGAAGTCTTCCCCAGTGTCCCTTAATTGTACTGTCTTTTTCTCTATCAATCATTTCCTCTTTATCCGGTATATGTCTTGAATCTTCATATATCATGAGTATATTAGCTTTGTACATAGCTGTTTCCTTGTTGTCTCTTCCATTAGACTGGGAGCTCCTTGAGAACAGGTACCGCTTTTCACATTCTTTTGTATCCCCAGCTCATGGCATAGCTCCTGGCACACAGCAATAGCTTAATAAATATTTATTGACTGTCTGGCAAAGAAAGGAAAATGGCTGAACAAACTATGAAATATGAATGTAATGAAATACTATTGTGCCAAAAGAAATGAAAGTTTCCAGAGAAATCTGGAAAGACTTGTATGAATTGATGCAGAATAACATAAGCAGAACTAGAACAATTTATACAATGACGACCACAACATTGTAGAGACGTGCATATTTGGAAACAATGAATTTTGAAAGACTTGAGAACTCTGATCAACACAATGAGGAATCCCAATGCTAGATGATCAGTGATGAAAAAATGCTCCCCATCATCAGTGATGGAGAAAGCTCCTCATCTCCTGACAGAGATGAGATAAACTCAGCGCAGAGAAGACATATACTTTTTGGATATGACCAACGGGAGAATCTCTTATGCTTAACTATGCCTATATATTACTAGAGTTCTGCTTTTTTTCCATTTTTTATATCTCAATAGGATGGGGGGAAGAGAAAATCAATATTTGGTCATTGAGGAAAATTAGTTTAAAAAATAGGAATGATTGCAAAAGTCAGACATGGAAGGTATAGGGTAGAGATCATTCCAGTTATAAGGAATGCTGAAACCAAAGGAACTAAGACAGGAGAGGGCAGGCTGAGATCAGAGAAAGGTCATAAATTTAGTCTGACCCAAGTATAAAGTACAAATAGTTCAAGATAAGAATGGAAAGGAGAGAAGAATTAGGTAGTAGAGGGCCTTGAAAGTCAGGCTAAAGGGACTTGATTTTATTCCAAACATTTTATGTATTTTCTTATGTGGACAATGCAAAACACTGGCAATGTACAATGTCAAAGAAAATTTCTTAATCAGAATCATATCTGTATGTTGGGGAAGAAACTCCAGATTTGGAATGAGAAGATACGGATTCAGATTACTTCCTATGAAACTTATTCCCTGAATGATGTTGGGAAAATTGCTCAATGCCTTGGGGTCTCAGTTTCCTAATTTGTCAAAGGGAGGGGTTGATTCTTGATCTCCTTCTACGTCTAAATTTTGATTAATGATCCTTTATGATGTGCATTGCTGGATTTCCTCCTGATCTTTCTATGTCATCTGCATTTAACAGGTGCGCTCTAGGAGGGATAATAATATAGTTGCCAATCAATCAACAGGGTGACTGATACCCACTGTGGGTTGGTGTCAGTTTGGCACAAACTGTATATACTGATTATTTATAGAATCTTCCTCTTTGAAAATCATTGTAGGCTCTGAAAAAGACAAGAGATAGGAGTGAATGGGAAGTAATGGAAGATTGGCCAATGAGAATGCTCAAGTTCACCCATCCTAGTGAGTTATAGATGTACAGTATTCCTTTTCTGAATCAAACTGTGAACATAGAGGCTTGGTGATGATTTCTATCACTATCGTGCATGGCTGGTGGGTGCTATGTTATGACAAGAAGTCTTCTGGTTGACCCCATGGGGAAAATTGAGCTGGCATGTAAATGGATGCATTTATCCCTCCTTTGGCCTTTCTTTCTTTTTTTTTTTTAAATTTTAAATGCATTTTTCATTCTTGATGAGGCAAGAAGTTCTGTGGAGGAGGAAGGGCAGGGGAAGAGACAGGAGTATCCCTAGCCCTCACTGGTCATGTTGTCTTTGTTCTTTTTGTGTTTAGTATTTCCCAGTCTAACATGGAAGAATATTTTGCAAGCGGAGTGCCCTGGCTACTGATTAGACTGGGAGATTCATCAAAGCCATTGGAGGGCTGATCCGTAGCTGTGTCTGATGAAGATCCATAAGAGCAAGTAAGTGCCTTGAGCATCTGCTTGTACACAGCCAGCAGTGTATTGACCAATAATTGGAGACACTCTACAGTGTAAGGAGCCCAGTTTGTTGAACAAGGGAGAGACAAGGACCAAGTCATCACCATAAGTAGGAGCAGATCTAAAAGGGACTCCTAGAGGGAGAAAAAGACTCCTGGAATCAGAAGTCCTAAGATATCCCTCACCACCATTTTTATGCCTCATTATCTTTGGGCTTCAAGCTCGAGCCCATTCTCCTCAAGGACCTTCTATATGAAAGGGGCCCCTCAGATCTCAGTAAATGTTCCTTTGCAAAATGTCATTGTTTTTAATTGGTTGATACTGGAACACATACCAGATGGGAAAGGGTCCTGTGGATAGCAATTCTAGAAACCTCCACCTCTTATTCTAAGGAGAGAAGTGAACATTCCCCTATGGACATAATGTCTGACACATAGTAGGCACTTAATAAATGATTATTAACTGACTGACACTGGAAATCTAATCTACTAATCCAGTTCAAATTGGGTTAGTGAGTCCTGAGAGGAGTACTAACAAAGGATTATGGATTTAGAGTGGAAGTAGACCTTGGAGGGTTTCTATTCCAATTCTCTCATTTTCCGTTGAGAAATTGGATTAGCAGAGAAATGAAGTGATTTTTCCAAAGTTGTACAGTCAGTGAGACAAGAGGAGGATTTGAACCCAAGCCCCATGACTCCCAAATCTGTATACTTCCCACTATGCTAGAAGCAACTCCCATTTTTCTGGTCTTTTAAACCTTATAAAGCCCTTTACTCACAATAACACGAGCCAGAATCACTGCACCTGTTTTATAGATGAGGAAGCTGAACTTCTGAGAAGGAAAGTGAATTATTCATGGTCAAAAAAAAAAAAAGACAGTAGTAGTAAGTGTTGGAGCCAAGATTAAAAACTCAAGTCTCTTGGGACTTCAAATCCAAAGCTTATTCCACTGCACCTCATTGTCTCTCTAGCAATGAAAAGAACCTAGACTTTAGAAGTGGAAGAGAACATCAATAGTCATCAATTCTAGTTCAATCTTTTCAGTTTAGACTTGAGAAAAGTGGGATCCACTCAGAGAGTTAAATGACTTGTCCAAAGTCACCCAGTAATGGCTGATCTGATATTCATACTAAGTACTTTGACCTCAAATCCCCCATTGTCTAGCCCTTAATTCTCTTCTGACTTGGAACCAGTATACAATATTGATTCTAAGATGGAAGGTAAGGATTTAAAACAATATCATTGACTTTGAAGTTAGGAGATCTGGGTTCAAATTCTCACCTCGCCCCCAATACTTATAGCTTTCTTTCTCAACCTTAACAATTGGCACTTGATCTTGGTCACTTAAATTGGGTGTCTGCTTCCTCCTCTATAAAACGGGAATAGGAATACTAGCTCACCTCACAGGGTTGTTGAAAGGAAGGAAGGTGTATTGTGAACCATGAGGCACTAGAGAAAAGGGAGTTGTTGTAAGCCTTACAAATGGATCTTAACTTCCATTTAACTCCCCAATGTTTAAGTGGTAGACAGCCTCTATAAAGAAGCAAAATACACATCTAATTATGTTCATTCATAATGCATTTAAAATACTTTTACTAGAATTATTTGTGGTGCTCTGGGCTTGAGTGTGCCTCTTATAACCTTTTCTTTTTAAAGTTTGTATTTTTTGGCCATTAGGATTTCTGCAATATAGAAAAACTAGGTTGTACAGACTTTTTTTTCAAGCCGACTGTCTGTTCTGAAATGCATTCCTCACCACAATATCACATTAGCAAGTCATGGCTGCCCTGAGGAAAAGACACCCAGTGTGCATGCAAACGTGTGTATGTTACTGCAGTCAGTTGTACAATGGAAGCTGTCTAAGGATGCATGGGAAGTTCTTTATTTAGTAAACCATGGGCTGAGCTGCTCATTAAGGCAATGCTGATAGAAATAACTGTAGGTATGTATAATATCTAGCATGATAAAATAATAGATGCAAACACACAACAGATGGGACAATACGTACATATATGTGTGTGTACATACAAATACGTATACATATGCACATGAAATGCTAAGGAAACTAGGTAGTCCAAAAGATAAAGCACTGGATTTGCAACCAGGAAGACCTGAGTTCATATCCCGCCTCAGATACTTATTACCTGGCAAGTCACTTAACCTTTGCCTGCCTCAATTTCCTCGTCTATAAAATTGAGATAACAATAGCACCTGCCTCCCAGGGTTGTTGAGAGGATAAACAAGATAATATTTATAAAATACTTTGCAAACCTTAAAGCACTATGATGGTTGTTTTCTATTATTATTATAGACTATATAATCTGTCCCCTGGGAGTAGATGAAAATATAGAAGAGTGGATAAAGGGCTAGCTTGGGAGTCTACTCCAGAAAGAACTAAGTTCAAGTCCTGCCTCTGATTTATGCTGGCTGTGTAAACCTAGCCAAGCCTTTTAACTTTTTGGTAGCCCAAATGTCTAGTTGTTATCCTTGGTACTCGAAGAATACTGAAATGATATGTCAGGATTGTAGCTGATCAGACCAATATGAGCACAAATAGCTCTACCATAGGTCAGGCACAAATAGCCTTTAGGAACATTTGGGATGGAGATGTCTCTAAATTTGCAGATCTCGCCTATCCTTTGAGCAACAGCAATTCTGCTTTGTCCATAGAACACTCTTTCTTTCCTTCCTTCCTTCCTTCCTTCCTTCCTTCCTTCCTTCCTTCCTTCCTTCCTTCCTTCCTTCCTTCCTTCCTTCTTTCCTCC
>NC_058131.1:80157561-80169453 GCF_016433145.1 Gracilinanus agilis
GGCGGCAGTGGTGGTAAATAAAGTTTTTAAAAAATATATAATTGGCTTCCTTTGTCATTCTGTGGTTTATTTTATGCTTTTAAAAACATATGGAGAAGGGGTCTAGACTATAGAACCTTCACCACAATGCCATGGGAATCCACGATGCAGAAAAGGCCCAGGTAATCTCTTAAAGTCATTTCTAGCTCTGACAATTGACGTTCTGTGTTCTAGTATCCCTACAGGCTCTAGGAGACCATCTGGATCTGGTCTTCTCAGTTCTGAGGTCCTTCTCTTGCTCTGACATTCCAGGATCCGTGGTTCCTTCCTGCTCTCACAATTTCATTCCCTTGTAGTCAGTTCCCTTCTATGTGCCATGTTTTAAAGTTCCTTCTAGGCTACCCATTTTAGTTGTCAGTTCCATTCAGTGTTCTATGCTTTAAATTCCTTCTGTGTTACATGTTTTGACCACATGAACTACATGTAAAATATAGAATGTCAAAATATGTAACATAGCGTATTCGAAGTGGGAAGGAACTTGGAACCCTTCTGTGACACTAAGCATTGGTTCCAAAGCAGAAGAGCAACAAGGGCTAGGCATTCCGAGTGAAGTGACTTGCCCAGGCACAAAGCTAGGAAGTATCTAAAGCCAGATTCCAATCTTTTATTCATTCAGTAAACATTAAAATATATATATTAATTTCCTACTGTGTGCTCCCTCTCTAATCCATCGTTTACATCACTGTCAAATTAATGGTAATGTACCCATCTGACAGTGTCAGTATCCTGGCCAAAACCATCTGTGATCCCCAATGGACTTTGGGATCAAACACAACTTTTTAGCTTGGCATTTAGTACAGCTCTGCAGCCCCAGCTCCCAATCTGTATCCAACCCATCACTCCAGCTTTGTTTTACATTACTCCCTTTCTTGCACTCTGTGTTCCAGCCAAGCTGGCCTCCCAGCTGTTTTCTGATCTTGCCCTGCCCTTTTAGCCTTTATATATTTGTTCAGGCTGTCCCTGGTGCCTGGAACACACTCCCTCCTTATCTGCTTGTTGAAATCCTTCTCTTCCTCTGGGACTCCAGCTCAGGTATCATCTCTTCCAAAGGTTTCCCTGATTTCTCCCAGCTGGAAAAGGACCTTCCCTCTTGAATTTTTCCCAGAGCCCTTTGTGGGGAATCTTTCCTTTGCCCTTACCATAGTCTCCCTCCACTCTACTTTTCATATTTATTGATGGGCACGTTGTACATCTCTTAGTTGCTTCTAAACACTCTGAGAGTAGGGACTGAGTCAGTTTTCACCTCTGTGTTCAGATCACTAAGCATAGTGCCTTCTATCTAATAAGCACTATTTAATTCATACTTGTCTGTTCCAATTAGGATCTCACACTATGACTCAAGAGAAAGAGCTGGCCATCTGGAGTCTAGAAGACCTAGGTTCAAATCTCAGCTTGGTCACTTGCCATTTGTGTGACTTTGGTGAGGTCCCAGGGGTAGGGACTATCTTTTGCTTTCTTTGTATCCTCTGTATTTTAGCCCAGTGCCTGGCACGTAGTAGGTGCTTAATACATGTTTGTGGACTGGTTGATTTTACTTTTTTTTTTTCTGCAAAATGAGGGAGTTGGACAGGATGACCTCTTGGGTACCATCTAGCTTTCTAAATTGTTGATGCTTTGAGGGAAACTTAGAGATAGTCTGGTCCAGGGTTTTAAGCCTGGGATCTATGAGCTTATTTTTAAAAATATTTTTTTGGGGGGGGGAAAATAATTAAATTTTTTTAGAAAACTTTTCCATGGTTACATGATTCATATTCTTACTTTCCCCTTCACCCTCCAAACACCTCCCCCCATAAAAATATTTTGACAACTTTATTTCTTTATATTTGGTTTCCTTCGTAACCATGTATATTTTTCTATGCACTTAAAAAAGATTATTCTTTGGAGTCCATAGGTCTTACTATACTGTCAATGGAAGCCATGAAAAAATAATAATATTAACTAGCATTATATATTTTACAAAGTGCTTTACAAACTTTTTTTTTAACAGACATCACTTTCTCCTCATAACAACCCCTGGGGGGTAGGTGCTAATGTCATTCTTATCTTCTGGATGAGGAAACTGAAGCAGACAGAGATTAAATGACTTGCCCAGGGTCACACAGCAAATAAATATCTTAGACCAGATTTGAATTCAGGTTTTCCTGACAGATGGTTGAGCTAAGATCCCTGTGCAAGTTCAGTTCTCTAACTTTACTGAGGCCCAGAAGAGTAAATTAACTTTTCCAGGATTACACAATTTAAAAAACAACTGAACTAGAATTCAAACCCAGGACTTCGCTCTCCAGATCTCTTCTTACTTTTTTGAAGGGAACTGAATTCAGTAGAATTGGATCAGATGGCTAAAAGAGAGGCTGTCCAAGCCTTCCTGAAGAAAATGTCCAGTGTGCACCCTGGAATCTTAAAATGCTGTACACCTGCCAGATCCCAGGCTAAGTCCAACATCACCCAATATTTATTATTTAGTGACTTCTCCTGAAAGATGCCTCCACTGAGCATGCCTGCCCTTCTCTCCCTGTCCAGTGAACTCAGCCCCCTCCCTTCTTATACTGAAATCACACTTGAAAGACTCTCTTCCAGGAAGTTCTGCTGTTTCTCTCTTTTCCAGGACCACTGTCTGCTGCCTTGGCCCCCTGGGGACCACGTTCCCTTTGCTCCCGTCTCCCTGGCAGGAAATCTATTCCGAAAGGATGTTGACTATCTTCTTCAGCACTTACTTCCTTTGCATGATTTTGATTCAGTTACTTCTCATTATGCTCCCAATACTTTTGGCAGTCTCTTTGCCGGTGGGGAAAACAAAGACTGTCACAGTGCCCGAGACATAGCCCGCAAAGCCACAGAGTTAAAGGATGATACATGCAGAAGGGCAGGGACCTCTGAGACCAGCTCCTCTGACTCCTCCTTTGACAGGAGAGCATTGATTTCTTTGGAGCTCAGAGTATTTTCTTTCAGAATTCAGGCCTCTAGTTCAGGGCTGGGCTGTATGATCAGCATGGCCCTACAGCTGGGGTGGGCTTGAAGGCCAAGGATTTCAAGGTGAGCATCCTTTCCACCAGGCTACAATGCCCCTGCCATCTCTTAGTCAGGTCTGGGACTCCAACAAGAGGGATAGAATCAGGGCAGATCATTCCAACCTCGTTATCTCCCTGGGACAATCCAGAAACCACTGTCTGCATGGAGTGTGGCATCCTTCTCCCTCCAGGCAGATCTCCCCATCCTGGCAAAGCCCACACCCACAGCTGGAGCATCCCCTGTACCTGCATTATTCCTTTCCTATAAAGGCTGTCCTCTGGGTCTCTAGACACCAGACTGTTTTAGCACCAGGAGAAAGGATTCCTAATGACGGTGGTTCTAAAGTTCTAAGGAGGCTGGCCAAGGCTGGGGGTGTGAGAGACAGAGGGACACAAATAAAGAAAAGAGCTTTACGCACAAGGAGGAGAGAGAGATGGGGCAGAGAGAAGCGATATGAGGAAAGATATGTGCAGCAAAGTGAGTCGGAGAATAAGAAACAAAGAAAGAAGTGTACATGGAGAGCATAAAGGGTAGATAGAAAGTGATGTACGGTGAGAGAGAGAGAGGGGTGAATACAAAGAGATGGGGGGAGAAGGGAGAAAGAGAAGAAAAGGGAGACAGAGAGTCATACAGAGAGAAAGAGAGAGAGAGCGAGAGCGAGAGAGAGAGAGAGAGAGAGAAAGAGAGAGAGAGAGAGAGAGGGAGGAGACAGGGAGAGATAAGGAAGAAGAGGGAGGAGGGAGAGAGATGGGAGAGAAGCAAAGGAAGAGGGAAAGGGGAGGGGGGAAGAGAGGGGAAAAGAGAGAGAGGGAGAGGGAAAAGGGAGAGGGAGAAGAAAGGAGAGAAAGAGGGAATGAGGGAGAGGGCAAGAGAGAAGGAAGAAGAAAGAGAGAAAGTATTTATTGAGTTCTTATGTGTCAAACTAAGACAAAAAGAGTAAAAGGGAGGTAAAGGAGGGAGGGAGGAGAAAGAATTTATTGGGTACCTACTGTGTGATAAGCACTGAGAGAAGAGGAAAGAGGAGGAGAAGAGAAATGGGGCAACAGGAGAGGGAAGGGAAAGGGAGAGAAGAGAAAGATGGAGGAGGAAGAGATGGGATTCATAGAGAGACTTAGTAAAAAGAGAAAAGTCCTATGCTTACACCCTTATCTTTACAGCATCTGGAGATCAATAGGAAAACACACACAGATGTAGAAGCAGGAGATCCAGGAAGAGATAAAAAGACACACATGTAAACAGATACACAGAGTGAGAAGACAGGAAGTATATTGAAGAAGAGAGAAGAAAATAGGGGAGGAAAAAGGAGAGAGAAAGAGAAATGTTTTAAAAATGGAACAAACAACTGGAGGGAATTAGGAATAGCACCAAGAATAGTTGAGTATGGTTGAAGACCCTCTAACACTTCCTTATGACCCAGAAGCAGAAGGGAGACCCTCCTCTCTGGCCCTTGGAAGGCTTCTAGAAGATTGGTGAGAAGCAAGGCTAGATGACTAACCCAAAGAAGCTAGATGCTCAGGAAGATATGGAGAGGCTATGCTTGTCCTGGCCAACACTGTAGTTTGCTCACCCCTTACAAGCAGGGAGATATGGCCCTGCACCTGGATCCTCAAGCAAACAGAGGTGCCACCAATATACTCAGAATACCACTAGAGGCTGACTAATAATTCACTGGGAGTAGGGGAGCAAACCTTACTGTACAATTTAGACTAGTGAACTGAGTAGATAGAAAACAGAAAACAAAAATATTTTCTGCATAAGCACTACTTTTCTAATATGGAGGAATATGAGAGAGAGAGAGAGAGAGAGAGAGAGAGAGAGAGAGAGAGAGAGAGAGAGAGAGAGAGAGTCAAGAATGAGAGACAGAGGGAAAGAGAGAGGCACAGAGATAGAGACAGAGATAAACAGGGACAGAGAGACAGGAGGAAAGAGATAGAGAGAGGGGTGGGGAGAGGGATCGAGGAGAGGAGAGAGTTTTTAAATTAGGACTTAACTAGGATTTTTTGAACTCTGCAAGAAAATGGATACTGAAGATATAAGTATCTGATACCCTTAAATACCCTTAAATGTCAACCTTAAATACCCTTGGAGTTCATCAATCTCCTCATTTTATGGGTAGCAATGAGTGTACTGGCTTGTGAGGGCCAGCCTTTGAAATATGCCCAGATTGTCTCTGCCTGCTTTCAATCTAACCACATAGAGACTTTAAGAGACTGATTTCCAGCCATGTGTGACTCAGGCTTTGGTACAGTGTGATGATGAAAAGTCTTCTAAATTGGCTTTGGAGCCAAAAGAACTGATGACTTAGGAGTTGCTGATCCAGACCTGAGTATGTAAACAAAAGGGCAGACCTGTCCATCTCTCACTCTCCTTCCTTATTGATATTGGGGCTCAAGGTGAGGGGGACTACTTTGAGCTGGGCCCAAGATGAAGGTTGGGGAAGGGCATGCTTCCTGTCTCCCACTTGGCTGTGGCAAAGGGAAACATGTGTCTACCTCTATCTCTTTGTGCTTATGCTTTCCTAATGTTAGTTGGAGAAGTATTCTGAGGTGGATGTGTCCAAGCAGCAGTTATATGCATTTTTGGGGATACAGAGGTCCCATAAGAGGTCATCCTGGTGACTGGGTCAGCAGCAGAGTCCACCATCACTGGGGGCAATAGCCACAGGACCTGAGACACGGTCAAACATCAAAGGAGTTGGACATGTCCAAGCATCAATTTTGGGAGCACTGGGAGGTTACAGAGTGACTGAGTGACCCAGCCTCCTAACAGATGAGATTGGCAAGGAGCCAAGGCAGCAGTCAAGTAATCTCCTTGACCCACAGCAGCAGGGAATCAATCTGTCCATCCAAAATGCCTCACTCTATGTGAAGCAGGTAAAACTGAGCTGCCTATCCAATGAAGATGTTACATCCTTCAAGGAACCAGTGCAGCGGAGCATGTGAGTGACTTCTCCATCACCAAAACTACATCCAATAGAAACTTAGTGAAAAAACTCACTTAAGGAGAAAATACTTTTATGGTAAGGAGAAGGGAGGTACCCCTTTGCCACACATATCCTCTATGTGTGTATCTTATAACCATTATAATTCAGGTTTGAATTCACTCTCCCTTGGGGCTTGCAAAAGAACTGTGGAATTTTAAAGAGTGATATACAAGGCAGTTATTGTTATGGTTGTTGCTACTGCTATTATGTGATTTTCAAGAACTTTTTGTAAGTAGAAAAATGTTTTCCCAGGTTTGGAGTGAATGTTTTGTACCAACTCATCTTGCTTTACTTTCTCTGTAAATACCTCTTATAGGAGCCAATAGTCAATTCATTATTTATCAGAAGAGAACATACCTATGGGGGCTTATGAATGATGGTGCTAAAATCCCAAACCCTCAAAGTTACCCATAGAATCCCAACAATGTAAGTAGTCAGCTAAACCTCCTTGAATGTGGATAGAAGATGGGGCAGTGGTCCCCGAAGTTGTACTACATACACTAGGAAAACTTGAGGACTAAAGAGGAACTGACCTCCCCAGTGCCACATAGGTTGTGACAGAGCTAAGATTCAAACTCAAGTCTCTTGGCTATGGATTCAGTGCATGTAATGTAATGCTACCCAAACATCTTAGTGATTTCTCTAAGAGTGTCACCCATGAGATGAAGAATGTGAGCTCCTAGAAGGTAGAGACAGCACATTTGCCTTTCTTTGAGTTCCCAACACTCGGTATGGTGCCTGGCCAAAATACTGGTCTGTGCCAATGTCTGTCATTTATACGCTACAAAGACCAAACATGGGAATCCATTCGGGGCCCTTTCTTGTTTGCTCTTAGTCTCTGATTCTAGAATGTGGTGTAGGGTTCTTGGACATCCCCACTGGGCTAGGAGCGATATCACACACCACACATGGCTCAGTCATCAACTATGATCAAGAGAGCCCAGGTGGACTTTGGAAAGGAAAACAGCAGCTCCTTTGTAATATTGGGAGGGCTAGGAGCGTCAGGGGTTCCCAGTTCAGGGAGAGAAGTAGGAATCTAAGAACCCAACGAATCATAGAACCATAGCTACAAAGCCAGACGAGTCAGCCTACTAACAAACATTTATCAAGACTGTATCAAGGGCTGGCAACTCAAAGAAAAGCAAAAACATGGCCTCCACCTTCAAGGAGCTCTTATTCTAAGGAGGTTGAACACTATATACTTATAAGATCTATACAATCTAAGTGGAAAAGATCACACACACATATATACATATATATGTCTATCTATCTCTCTATGCATGTGTGTGTATATATATATACACACACACACATATATATATATATATATATATAGAGAGAGAGAGAGAGAGAGAGACAGAGAGACAGAGAGACAGAGAGAGAGAAGGACTGAGAGAAGATAGAGAGAGAAAGATAGAAAAGATAGAGACAGAGCCTAAGAGAGAGAGAAGTGCTAGCTAGGGGGATGTGAAGACATAAAGGTCATCATCTAGCCCAGATGAGACAGCTGAGGTCCAGAGAGCTCTCCAAGGTCACAGAAGTAGTAAGTGGCAGAGTTGAGACCTGAATTCAGATTTGGTGTCTCCACTGCTGCTATGATAGGAAGGGGATGACCTCAATGGCTTCTCTCTCAGAGATGACATGAAATGACCTTTTAGAGGAGAAGCAGAACCCCTGCTTCCTTCCTTATATAGGAGCAGATGTGGTCTAACTCCAATAAGGTGGGTTCTGGCCAGCTTAATCATGCAGCTGGGTGGAAGGACTGACAGTGTCCCTAGGAAATCAGAAATGTCCCCCAAACCTTGTCAGGCACCAAGTTCCCTGGGGAAGTCAGGCTGGTACTGATTATTTACCAGTCTCGGTAGGCTCTAGAAATCATTATCCAGGAGTCCAGGCTTGTCAGAGTGCAGATGTGAATCTCTGAGTAGATGGAAAAGTATGAGATGGGGAGGTAGTTGGCATAGAGAGATGACCTGTTTTCTCTCAGTTCATAGATTCATGGATTTAATGGCAGAAGGATCCTGAGAGGTCATTTAGTCTGACTCCCTCCTTTTATAGGAAACTGAAAAACAGTGAAGGACAGCTGGAAGGTACAGTGGATAGCATTCTGGGCCTGGAGTTAGAAAGACCCGAGTTCAAATCTGACCTTAGACACTAAATAGTCGTATGATTCCTGACAAGTCCTTAACTCTATTGGTCTCCGTTTCTTCATCTATAAAGTGATCTGGAGTAGGAAATGGCAAACCACTCCATTATTTTTGCCAAGAAAACCCCAAATGGTCGGTTGCAACTGAAATGGCTGATCAACAATAAAACAATGAAGCACAGGGAAGGTAAGAGAAGCTATCTGAGATTAGATAGCAGAGGGAAGATTTGAATTCAGGTCCTCTAACTCCAAACTCTTTTCCATGCTGCCATATTTCCATATTCAAGGCACTTAGCCAAGAATCCTCTTGGGTTTTAGTTCCCTCAAATGAAAAATGGGTATAATAATATTTGTACTATTTACCTCATAGGCTTGCTGCAGGCGAAGTATGTTGCAAACCATAAAGCATTTTTGGAAGTGGGAGGATCAGGACAGCCCTGATCAATTTGCTGTCCTCCCTGTTCTACTACAGAAATGTAAGCCCTGCCCAGTGCCAGGTGTGCCAGCTCATATTACAACTAGAACCAGACTCCTGGGCTGACTTTCCAGGCTCTCCCCCAAGGACAAACTCTCTGAAGGGACCCCGGCTGTGGGGTTTTGCACAAGCTGTCTGGAAGGCAGAGGAAAAGTTAGGCTCACCCCTTCCTCGGGAAGGGGCAGTTGGGTTGTCAGGAAGAGCAGAGCCCCGATGTACCACTCCTCTGCTAAGCACACTACTACATTATTTATACTAAGTAATAGAATAGATGCTGGGCATTCGCATCAGCCTGGCCAGACCCTTTAAGTGATTCTTGGCTGTGGTGTTGACCCTCTTTCCTCTGATGGAAGGGAGAAAAAAAAATGGTGCGTCTATACCAATGCTGTGGCCTGGGAAGGAGAAGTGAGTGACATGGAGAAAAGATGGGGCCGCTATTGGCACTCCATCATCCCCAAACTTTGGGCAGTTATCCTGGCGGTGGAGATCCAGCAGGTGAGAGACTCAGGAGTCCTGTAGGGCTCCTTTTAGTTCCATCGAGCAGATTCTGGGGGAACGTGATGATGGTGGGAGAGTCTAGGACTATGACATCATCAATGTAGGGAGTTCTGGTTGGACATTCCCTCTAGTTATGATAAATCTGCAATTCCTCTATCATAATTTTAGAGAATTGCCTGAGATATTTAAAAGCTCGGTAAATTGGCCCAGGTCACAGGGTTAGTAAATACAGAAGTGACCTGGGCTGGATATGAGCCCTGGTCACTTCTATCTCCCATGCCGTGTCTCTTGGATCATGGTAGCAGCCTTAATAATAACTGGGGCTTATCACGTAACACATTATAGTTTGCAAAGTACTCTGCATACAATTATATTATTGATTTTAGCCTGACAGCAGCCCCTGTGGGGTAGGAGCTATTATTTTTATTTTGCAGATGAGGAAATTAATGCTCCTAGAGGTTGTGACTTCTTTGTGGCCACACACTTAAATTTTAGAGTTGGTATTCAAATTTAGATTTTACAAAAAATCAGAGCACTTAAAAAAGTTATTGAAATGTCAGTTATTGGGGGCAGCTGGGTGGCTTAGTGGATGGAGAGCCAGGCGTAGAGACAAGAGGTCCTGGATTCAAATATAACCTCAAAAACTTCCTAGTTGTGTGACCCTGGGCAAGTCACTTAACCCCCATTGCCTAGCCCTTCCCACTCTTCTTCCTTGGAACCAATACACAGTATTGATTCCAAGACAGAAGGTAAGGATTTAAAAAGAAAAAGGAGAAAAAAAGAAATAGTTATTACTACCTTATTCTCAATTTTAAAATGGAATTTAGGTAGAAATGATCATAGGACAAGTCACTCTCCTAATACTATATTTTTAAATGTATTATTATATAGGTGGATAAATGATGGCTTTTTGTAGTTGTACAGAAATGGCAGAATGTGACATCATCTTGAACTTATATATAATGCAATATATATGTTAGTATGTGAGCTCAATTTAAATTTATAAATTTGGTATGATGATACTATGCAATATGATATATGAGCTAATCTTAAGTTTATTATATATGATATGATACCATGTAATATATGGTATAAGCTCATCTTAAGCTTATTATATAGTATTTGATATGACTGACATGCTATGCTATACTTTTCAATATTATATGACATGTGAGCTTACCTCAAGCTAATATATAATAAATTATATTTGATCTGATCTGAATCTATGTATGTGATGTGGGAGCTCAACTTAAGCTTCTTATATATGATATATTATTTGACCTGATACTATGTGATACTATGTGATATATGACATATGTGAACTCACCTTAAGCTTATCACATAGAATATATTATGTTATCTAACATATTATATGATATTATATAGTTTAAGGTTATCATATATATGAAAATATCTCCTCTGATATCATATAATGTTATGCAATATTATATGGTACAATACAATAACATATGGCATGATATGATAAAATATAATATTTATTATAATTATAATAAACCATAGGATTGAGAGCTCATGATTCTTAGAGATCACATACATCAGAGTTTCTTAAATTGGGGTCCATAAACCTCCAAGGAGCTTATGGACAGATTTCAAGGGATACATGAATTTAGATGGAAAAACCTTATTATCTTTATTTTCACAAACCTTTGGTATCCTTTGTAATGCCATTTTGTACATTTAAAAACATTCTTCTGAAAAGGGGTCCTTAGGTTTCATTGGACTGTCACAGAGGTCTGGAACCCAAAAAGGTGAAGAACCCCTAATCTAAGTCAAACCAATCCTTTTGTGGAGAAGGAAACTGAGGCCTGAAGAGGAGAAATAATTGGCTCAGGGTCACTAGTTTAATTAGTAGTAAAAGTTGACCTAGAACCCATCTCTCTTAGGATACTCCTACTCTTGGGTCTCAGTTTCCTCAAATTAAAATGGGTAGAATAATACTTGCACTTCTTATCTTATAGGCTTACTCCAGTAAAGTACTTTGTAAACCTTAAAGCATTTTTGGAGGTGGGAGGATCGGGAGAGTTCTGATCAATTCACCATCCTCCTTGCTTTGTAATAGAAATGCCAGGCTGCCCTGGGCCAGGTGTGCCTGCTCATGTTACAACTAGAACCAGACTCCTGGGCTGACCTTCCAGTCCCTACCTCAAGCCCAAAAGGTCTTCTAGTCTCTACCCCAAAGTGCTTTGCATGGCTCATACTTACTGAGACCTTGGCAACTGACTTCCAGTTTTCTCCAGGGGGGTGAAGGGGGAGAACCGTGAGAGGAAAGGGCTTAGAGCATTTTCCAGGGACAGCAAAGCTGCCACGTACCAGTCAAATCATCGTCCAAAGTATGGCCATAGAAGAGTCCAGGGCAAGTGTTGATAAGAAATGGGACTGAAGTAAACACACATCTAAGGGTCCCAAGCAGAGCCGGCTCCAGTACTGCCTTGGACTCTGAGCTAAGCAGATAAGTAGGGTTTGTCCCGAGCCTTCAAGGAAGGGCTCGTCCTTCTTCAGGAAATAAGTGAGTGAGTCAGAGAGGGCCCCTGGCCTTGAGGCCTCCCTAAACAAGGGGCCCCTCTCCCACTTGGAACATACCCCAGATTGAGTTTTGTCTCTTCTCAACAATTTCAGTTGAAGTTGGGATTTTCTAATTTGAGGTCTTCAAAGCTTTAAATCTCTCTCTCTCTCTCTCTCTCTCTCTCTCTCTCTCTCTCTCTCTCTCTCTCTCTCTCTCTC
>NC_058131.1:80169772-80186356 GCF_016433145.1 Gracilinanus agilis
CTTTCTCTCTCTCTCTTTCCCTTTCTCTCTACCTTTCCTTCTCTCCCCTCCCTCCCTCTCTCCCTTCATCCGTCCCTCTTTCTCTCTCTTCCATTTTCACTCCCTCCCTCCTTCCCTCCCTTTCCCTCTCTCTCCTCTCTCCTTCCCTCCCTCCCTCCCTCTCCCTCTCTCTCTCTGTTTTCTCCCTCTCTCTCTTTTTCTCTCTCCCACATTATCTCCCCCTCCCTTCCCCTCTGCCCCTCACTCCCCCCACATACTCTCCCTGTCTCTCTCTCCTATTCTTTCTCTCCCTCTCTAAATCTATATCCACATCCATATCCATGTATCTGTGTCCATATATCTATATTCATACCCATATCAATGTCTATATCAGTATCTTTATCTATATCTATTCTGCAACAATCAATATAGATATATAATGTTTAGGTAGATAGATGTCTAGACAGATATATAGATGGATGGATTGATGAATGGATGATGGATGGATGGATAATGTTTGTATATATACTTATCCATACATATTTGTTGTTCAATCTTGTCTGACTCTTCATGACCCTGTGGACCATACGATACCAACACTATCCATGAGGTTTTCTTGGCAAATATATTGGAGTAATTTGCCATTTCCTTTGCCAGTGAGATTAAGGAAAACAGAGGTTAAATGACTATCCCAAGATCACAGAGCTAGTGAGTATCTGAGCCTAGATTTGAACTCTAATTTTTTGGACTCCAGGCCCACTGAACCTCATAGCTTTCTCTCTCTCTCTCTCTCTCTCTCTCTCTCTCTCTCTCTCTCTCTCTCACACACACACACACACACACACACACACACACACAAGTAATTCTCTTCCTTTGTAATCCTATGTTTTTTATTTTATAGACTTAAAAACATTTTAAGAAGGGGTCCCTACATTCCACGAGACTGCCAGAGGAATCCATGACATGGAATAAGAATTCCTGCCTTAAAGAATTATATAAATGTGCTAATAATATTACTTTACACTGTCTTCCATGCTCTACCAAAGTCTTCCTCTAGTTCCTACTGGTGGTCTGGAGGAGCCTAGGATTCATTCTCAAAGACTGTTCCAATGGAATACCATTTGCTGCAAGACCTACCAAGCTGGCAAAACTTCAAGTATCATGATGGAGAATGTACTTATGACCTCAGGACCAGACTGGCAAACTTCAGAACCACCCATCATTGGATTGCTGCCTAGAGGCAACTGGTGAACAATGGATAGAACTGGACAAATCTGACCTCAGCCACTAACTAGCTGTGTGACCCTGGGCAAGTCACTTAACCCATATTTGCCTTAGTCTTCTCATACAGAAAATGGGGATAAAACAATTCACATAGGGTTATAAAGATCAAAAGAGATAGTAGTTGTAAAGTGCTTTACACAGTGCCTAGTACACAGTGGGCATTTAATAAGTCTTTGTTTCACTTCCCTCTTTACTCACCCATCTCCACATGAAGATCATTTATTAAAGGATAGAGTAGGGTAGCAATCTTTTGAAGTTTCCCTTTTCTTTTTCTTTTTTAAACCTTCACCTTCTGTCTTAGTATCAATTCCAAAACAGAAGAGTAATTGAGATTAAGTGACTTGCCCAGGGTCACAAAGCTAGGAAATGTCTGGGATCATATTTGAACCCAGGTTTTCTTCATTCCAGACTTGGAGCACTATCCATTGTACTACCCAGCTACTCTTGAAGTTCCCCTTTTTCTAGACCCAACTCAGATATCAGCTCTTCCATGAAGCTCTCTCCTCTTATATTAATCAGATGAAAGTTATTTCTCCTTCCTCAAATTCTAGCCCTTTGCCTGGGACTCCTATCCTTTGCCCCTTTATCACCTTATTTCAGAATTGTGTATTTGTTCTCTTGATAGAATCTTCTCCAGAGCCAGGCCTGTGCCAGGTGACGTGCTGTTAAGAACCCAGAACTTGGATTCCAAAAGGTTTGGGTTTTAATTCTACCTGAGATACCTATTAGTTATAATGACCCAGGGCAAATGAATTTGACACTCTGATCCTCAGTTTCCTCATCTGCAAAATGGGGATGAAAATAGCACCTTCCTCCTAGAGATGCTGTGAAGAACTAATGCTCTAATGTTTGTAAAGTGCTTTGCAAACCTTCACATGCTACCCATTCTAGCTATTAGTAGTAGTATTGCATGGCTGTGCTCTGTCTCCTCCATTATTCTGTGAGCTTCTTAAGGGCAGGGGCCACAATTTTTTTCTTTCATTCAATCCTTATCTCTTAGCACATAGTAAGTGCTTAATATATGTCTCCTGGGGGCACTTAGGCAGCTCAGTGGATGGAGAGTTCAAATCCAGCCTCAGATACTTCCAAGCTGGGTGACTCTGGACAAGTCACTTAACCCCTATTGCCTAGCCCTTACCTCTCTTCTGCCCTGGAACCAATACACAGTATTGATTCCAAGATGGACAGTAAGGGTTTAAAAGAAAACACATATTTACTGACTGATTCTGGGTGAGTGGGACAGATGAAAGAGTAGCCAGGAGGACCATGGGTAGAGGTAGAAATTTCATATTGCCTTTTCCCCCAAAGACATATGAGATGGCCATGCAGAAACTTAAGTAAACTTGAGGAAGACCTTTAGCTGAGTTCAGGTATCCTAAATGGAGTTGGGTCCCTAGTGATCCAGCATGGATCGTCTGTTCTAGCCTCCACTTTCAAAAGAACCCAGAAAGTCTGTCCTCTGCTCAGCTCCATCAGCACCATAAGCACTCACCCATCTGCCAGCTTGGGTATCACGGGAGGGCAGATCCCAAAGGGAACTGGATCTGGGCCCTGACTTTCCCTCAAGATTCTACCCTCCGGACCTCTTGTCCATGATCCAAGACTCCCAGCTCTCTCAAGGCTTCAGTTTCCTTCTTCTCTCCCTGCTTTCTCAGCTTCTTCTGATGTTCTTCTACCTGGCTAACAGACTGGTCTGCTTTCTGGTTCCTTCTCCTAGGTCCAGCTAGAACTTTCCTGTCTTCCCTGGAAGTAAGGCAGCAATCAGAACCTTGACACAACTTCAGCCATTAAAATGGATTCAGTTCTTCTTCCTGAGCTTTTGCTTTTTTAATTCGGTCCTCTGGAATATATTTCAATTCATCTAACCCAATAAACTTTTATTAAGGGGGTACCTTTTCAGGTACGTTTAAGTACTATTGAGCAGAGAACCTGTGCTGGAGAGTGAGGAGAGATCCAGGGCTCAGGGAGGATCCCGTGCCTGTCCTCAGGTCCAGCTCACCGTGTTGCAGTGGCATGAAGGGTGGGCTGATTTCAGCTGGAAATAGTAGAGCTAAGAGTTGGGTGGGGAGCCAGTTAATAACATTTATGAAGATTTACTGTGGATTTCTCAGTGATGATATAAAGAAAGACACGAACACCTTCTTGCCCTCAAGGAGCTCATCTTCTAATGAGGGAGACTGCCTACAAACAATTATGTGCAGATGATATATATATATTCAGCAGAAGTGGGGAAAGCACTAGCAGTGTGTGTGTGTGTGTGTGTGTGTGTGTGTGTGTGTGTAGGATTTGGAAAAAGCCTCCTGCAAGAGCAGAGAATTAAGCTGAGCCTTTAAAGAAGCAGAGCAGCCAGATGGCACAGTGGATCCAAAAAGGGTCATGAAGAGTTGGACATGACCAAGCAACAAATAAAAGAAGGGAAGAGATGGAGATGAGGAGGGAGAGTATGACACAGCTAGGGGTAAAGGGACTTGGGATGAAGCCAGTTAAGTCTACTTCTGGGGAGGCATGGTGGGTAGGGCTGGGGCAAAGCCAAGATAAAGCCTGGAATGATCTCACAATTGCACAGTTCCTGTTTGTGTCTTAGCAGCATGTCACAATGGAAAAATTGCTAGGCTGGAACCAAGTGAGAACCATCTGTAAAGTGAGGGGGTTGGATTTGATGGTCTCAAAGACTCTAAATCTAACTCTAAATCTTTGTTCCTATGATCCTACTCCTGAAACTTATTAGTGATGTGACCCTGTCCAAGTCATTTAATAGCCCTGAGCCTCAGTTTCCTCATTTGTCAGATGGGAAAAATTACCTTTGTAGTAGTCCTTACCTACCAATATACGCAAAGAGCAATACAAATATGAGAAATTCTCAATGTAATCAATGAAAAAATAAACTTAAAAGAAAAAATATTTCTCATGGAATAGAGGAATGGTCCAGTATTAGATAAAAATTTAGTTTTAGAGTCAGAAAGATCTAGGTTCAAATCCTGCCTCTGACACCATGACCTTCGGCAAACTATTTATCTCTCAGTGACCCAAGAAGTTGCCCAAGATTATAAATTGAAGAGAAAGTGGCATTATGCATTGGCTAAATGACTTTCCTCACTTGGAGATCCTTTTCTCAGTGAAATCTCTAATCCTACCCATCCCAATGTTATAGAATGTTGGCAATAGGAAGGCACTTAAAAGATCATTCAATCCAACACCCTTGGTTTGTGGAGAGAGAAAACGAGGTTTAGAGAGATTAAATGATTTGGGTTACACAGAACTGAGAATGTTTGTCACATAGTAGGCACTTAATAAGTATTTCCTGACTTCCTAATCAATGTCTCATGACTGATTGATTTGTATTCTTCAGTGTCTAGCATAGAGTTTTTCATATAGTATTAAAAAAAATTCCTGGTGGGAGAAGGCAGCTTGGTGACTCAGTGGTTAAGAAAACCAAGACTGGAGACAAGAGGTCCTGGGTTCAAATCCAACCTCAGACACTTTCTAGCTATTTGACCCTGGGCAAGTCGCTTAACCCCAATTTCCCAACTCTTAACTACTCTTCTGCCTTAGAACGAGTATTTAGTCTAGAATCATGTAACCATGGAAAATTTTTCTAAAAAAATAAAATATTTAAATCTTTAAAAAAATAGAACTGGTATTTAGTCTTGATTCTAAGACAGAAATTAAGGGGGAAAATTTTCTTCTTAAAAAGTTAAGGGTTTAAAAAAAGGCCTGATGAGTTTAATTGATCACATGAAAGTCTAGGGAATATCAACAGAGACACTCTCCGAGGGTCCTGGTGAACTCTTACTTTTTCGATGAGTTTAGAATCTACAAATTTACTTCTTGTTCTAGTGTTATTTGGCAGAGAAGGAGCCTCCTGGTTTACCAGCCTGACTGCATTGCTCTAGGGCATCGGGTATGAAACTCAATGGGGTGGTAGGCATGCATTGGGGGACTGGGGATTGCCAGGCACCAAAACTTTTCCAAGCTGGCTGAACCCATTCTGAGCATGTACTAATATGCAACTCTAGCACTGGGGATGACGCTGGCCTGGCAGTGCTATTCTTCACGCAGAACATTAAGCCAAGGTCCTGCACACTCTTGAACATTAAACATCCCATGATACCCATGAAGAAGAGCTACGGGTTTTATTAACCTCGGTGTCCTGGACACATTGCACCAAGAAAGTCATCATTAACCTACCTCTAGACTGGAGACGGGGGCCTCCTTCCCGTCTCCGCTCGGAGAGCACCTACCTTACGAAATGCCTTCAATAATTTACAGAAACTACCAAAATGTGACTATAAAGGATATAACTTCACCTCAAGGATGGCGATCCATAAAGATTTTGCGATAGTAAAAATTGTGCTTTGTTCTATTACAAGGCTTTTGAAAGTTTATATGGATCTTTCTATGTTGCTCTTCGCAGGGAAAAAAAAGACCTCAATTCCTTCAGTGAAGGATGAGGAGGGAGAGAAAACAGAGTTTATTTATTCCTTAGCTCACAAGTAAGGTGTAACCCATTGGCCAGGGCTCTCCTTACTTACACTCACAACTCCTACTAGGAAATATAAAAATATATCCTAACCCTAACGTTTGGTGTGTTATTTTTTTCCCCCTTCTTGAACGATTTCTTCTTTTTTGTTTCTCTCCTTGACACTCTGACATCATTTTAAAAATGGAAGGAGAACAGCTGTGTGACCCTGGGCAGGTCACTTGACCCCCATTGCCCACCCTTACCACTCTTCTACCTAGGAGCCAATACACAGAAGTTAAGGATTTAAAAATGTAAAAAAAAAAAAAAAATGGAAGGAGAAGTGAGGTTTTCTGCTTTTCACTTGGGAATGAACCTAAAAATAAGAGAAAGGTTATTGGGTCTGATGGCAGAAAACAGGGGTTCCAACTCTGACTTTGTCTGTGTGACCTTAGAGAAGTCACTCAATTTATTTAGGGTTCAGTTTCTACATCTATAAAATGAGAGGGTTAAAAAAATGCAGGTTTGTCTTGCCACGCATCATATGTGAGTATCACCAACTTTTCTTTGGGTAATGCCGCTGTACCGTCCTCATGTTGGTTGAGATGCTTTTAATTTGGGCCCATTCCACTGGCTTCCAAGTCAGCAGCATCATTTCCCTAATGGGGAAAACAAAATTATTTGGGAGGTGCCCAGGCAGCAAGGTGAGGGCACTGACTATCAGGGATAGGATGTGGGATTGGATTGTTTAGCACAAATCTTTTCTTACGTGTTTCTGAATTCACGGGCAGGAGAAATAAACAAAATAAACAAATGTCTGATTAAATGGACCTGCTTGAATTTTCCAACAGAAGAAAAAAAAATAAATCCAGTCCAGGTTCTACTGAGCTGGCACTCTGTGGTGGAAAAGATAGAGATTTGGCAGGAATGACTGCGTCACTTGGGTTGAAAAAGGGATCAAGTGATTTTTTTAGGACTAAGAAGCATTTTCTTTACTCCCAGAGAAGCATAAAAGAACTCTGAATTTGCAATCAGAGAACTTGGGTTCCTATCCTGGTTCTGCTGTGTTCTACTTGTGGACAAGTTGCCACCCCACTCTGTGACTCAGTTTCCTCATCTATAAAATGAGGAAATTAGATAATTTTAGCTCTAAATTCTATAATCCTTAGAAGGAGAGATTTCAGCTGTTCTATCCTTATCCCACATTATCAGAAAATCATCTGGAAAAAGATTTCAGACTAATGAGTTGCTTCTAAAGCTTATGTGGCCTCCTTGACCACTACAGTGTGCTCTGTAGATTGAATGCAGAACCATTCAGGTGTAGTACTTCTGTTTCTGCCCCCAAACCCTAGACAGAATGACATGGTAGGT
Source organism: Gracilinanus agilis (assembly GCF_016433145.1). Lineage (NCBI taxonomy): Eukaryota > Metazoa > Chordata > Mammalia > Didelphimorphia > Didelphidae > Gracilinanus > Gracilinanus agilis. The sequence continues at coordinate 80,176,866 of NC_058131.1, forward strand.
GGAATGTTGGATGTACCACCAGGAGCTGTGAGTTCATATCCTGACTTCATACTTCTTTAAAAAAAATTTTTTTTAATAAAAACTCTTACCTTCTGTCTTGGAGTCAATACTGTGTATTGGTTCCAAGGCAGAAGAGTGGTAAGGGTAGGCAATGGGGGTTAAGTGACTTACCCAGGGTCACACAGCTGGGAAGTGTCTGAGGCCGGATTTGAACCTAGGACCTCCCGTCTCTAGACCTGACTCTCAATCCACTGAGCCACCCAGCTGCCCCCATTGACTCCACACTTCTAAGCTCTTTGACCCTGTGTGAACCAATCTAAGCTCAAAGTCTGAGCTTCTTCCCTTGCAAAATGAGGATCCCGCTATTCCTGCATCATAATAATATGTCATAATAATATTCCAATGATCATAATTTTCGTACATCATAGGGCTTTTGTGAGGAAAATCTTGAAGGATTATAGAAATGTGAACCACCATTTATTACTTACTCGGATGACCTAAGAGATGACCCTTAAATGTTAGGGAAAGACATTGGCTTTATTAGAAATGGCCATCCCCCCCCGTACACATGCTGAGTCCTGCAGGGCTGGGCTTCTCACGAATGATGAAAGAAGCTCAGAAGGCCAAAACTCACACCTTAGAGACCACTTAGTCCAACCTAGGCCACAGAGCAGAGCAGCCTGGGCAAAGCCCTGCAACAGGGAAATGATCAGGCTGACCCCCAAAGGTCCCATTCCCTATGGAAGAGCAGTAAGAGCATCTCCAAAGAAAGTCCTGCCCCTTCCCCCTACCATGTGGTGGCAGCTCTCTACTGCACAATGAATCTCTTTTCCATTTTGCTTCATGAATTCACACTCTCTAGCCCTACCAAAAATGACTACTAAGCACATTTTCATTGACTTGGCCCTGAGCTCAATTCCCCTTTCTCTTTTTTTGGCCCAAATAGCTTCTCTATCATCTCCTTTATTTGCATTATTCAGTGTGTCTTAGTGCTTTACTACTAACGATGATAATATATATTTTGGTCCAAATCTGCGATTTCATTGTGTGCGTAGAGAACCCCCCCAGTGAAGAAGTTCCTTCCACTAATGCAGCCTACAGTTCATCAGCAGTTGGTGTCTTAGAAAGTTACCAAAAGGCTATGGGAGATTGATGGAACTGGGTCACAATCTCACAGCCAGTATGTCTCAGAAGCAAGATTTGAACCCAGATCTTTCTATATAGCATGCCATAGTCCTTCTTGTGTAACAAGAACAGTGACTAGAAGCTGGCACTTTTCCAGTCTTTAAAGTTCATTTCTTATTAACCATATGGGCTGGTAAGCAAATGAGATCATAATGGTAAAATATTTAGCAAAATGTCTGCTGCATAGTAGGCGCTTAATAAATGCTTATTCCCTCCCTCCCTCTTTCTTGTCTCTTCCTAGCAGTGCAAGTATGATTGTCTTCACTTCATGGACATGGAAACTGAGGCTCTCCAGAGAAGGGAAGTATAGAGCTAGCAGTTCTCAGAGACTCCTTGTTCCAAGTTGGATGTGATTTTTGCTCTGTTGGCTGGCTCTCTGTAGAGAGTGGGTGCTCTCTAAATGTTTGTAGAATAGAGCAGAATGGAGAGAATGGAATGGACTCGTGGTAATAATTTGTATTAGAGATGGAACCTTGTCTACACTCGACCCAACTAAAATGACTCAACAACAACTAACTCTCTCCATCGATAGGTTCTGTGAATGACATCAAAACTAAGGGTAACCATCTCAGAATTATGCCAAAGTAGGAGGCTGGCCCAATGGTTCTAGACTCCGAGCACAGATGTGAAAGGGACTTGGGTTATTTTGAAATGGATCTAAGGGAGCTATTTGGGGACAGATTGAGATGAAACCTGATTAAGAAATACTTGCATGTGATGTAGGATTATTGCCCAGAGCAGGTGAGCCTTGGTAATAAGTATGAAAACAATATCAGGGGATGGCGAGGTGGCTCAATAGATTGAGAGTCAGACCCAGAGACAGGAAGGAGATCCTGGGTTCAAAACTGACCTTAGATACTTTCCAGCTGGGTGACCCTGGGCAAGCCACTTGACCCCCATTGCCTACCCCTTATCCCTCTTCTCCTTAGAACCAAGACACAGTATTGATTCTAAGATAGAAGGTAAGAGTTTTTTTTGTTTTGTTTTGTTTTTTTTTAAAGAAAGAAAAAAGTAACAGCAGTGGATGATGACAAGTATTTTTAGGAAACTTACAGGCTATTGTAGTTTTGATTGGACTTTTAGGCTGACCTGGCCATTTGGATCTCGGCTATGATCCCTCCTACACAGAGCCACTAGGATGCTTTGGCTTAACTTTGCTATTTGTTAGATGGAGAGTGTCTGTCTATTCAGCAGCTCCCTACTGCCTACCCCCAAGCTTGGCATTTAAATCCCATTGGAATCTGACTCCAGTTCACCTTTCTAGTATTGGCGAAGATCATTCCTCTTTACAAACTCTATATCCTAACTAAATTGGTTCATTTGTGACATCCCCAAATGAGCAGTAGTCTATCTTTTAATTCCTTTCTAGCTCTTTAAGTCTATGATTACACAAAACAACTCTCCAAGTGACATATTAAGTTCTTTGAGGAAAGGGGTGACTGTTACTTTGTCATTAAATCCTGTAATAATAAAAAGAGCCAGTGACCAATATTAGATTGAAAAGGAGATAGTCTATGAGGTGAGACTCTCTTCTAGCTCTCCCCTCTCACCAAATATACTCTGAGAGACTTCGAGGGGGTGTCACCCTGAACTGGGTGACCTGGATGGTCGTGCTGCCCCTCAGGAGTTTATTCTTACAATCCCCATCCCCTAACACAGTGCCTTGCATTTACTTGGCATAAAGAAATGCTTGATGGATTTCATTAAAGCTGGAATGGATTGTATTGGCTACCCCCCTTCCTACTATAAGCATTTTTCTCTTCCTTGGTTATAAGATAAAGGAAGAAGAGATAAACTTGGCAGTGCTAATGGACTCATTAACACTAGAAGGGACCTTTGGGATCACCTTATTTAACAGATAAGGAAACTGAGGCTTCCTGAGGCTATGTGACTTGCCTAAGGTCACAAAGAGGGTGACTAGCAGGGCTTAGATACAAATCAAGGTCTTCTGACTCTCTATCATTATTGCTGTCCCCAAAATATCTTGGAGCCAGCAGTTCTTGTCTGTCTCCTATGTAATGCTGTAACCATTATCAAGATGAGAATCTGTCAGAATTGAGGCAGGATATCCTTATGGCTCCTTGAAAAGCTTCAGCTACTATGGATAAACAGTAAGTAGTTAGAAGAGATTCCTATAGTATTGACAGCCACTAAGTAGCTGCTCTATTGTCTGGAAGCCACACAGGGACCAGAGACATATCTGTCTTTTTGATTGTCAAAAGAGTTTGCTGATGCTCAAAGGACAGAATTTCCCAGAGGGTTAACGCAATGACCCCGTGATTGGTCCAAGCCCCTTAGCTTCTCCTCCAGTGACCTCAGTGGGAAGCGGTTCTGTTCAGAGAAGGGGCAAAGGAAAATGTGTAAAATGAGGGTGCCCTTTGCTCCGGGCATTGCCTTCTCTAGGAAGGACGTTGACAAGCTGGCTCCTGGCCAGGTGATGACCGCCAAGAGACGGAGAGGACCAGTGACCAGATCAGGGCAAATCACAACCTCCTGGTGCCCCAGGCAACTCTTAAGGGGCTGGGGATGGAAGGTACAAGCATTTCTTAAGTCCTGACTATGGGCTAGGCACTGTACTATGTGATTTACAAATGAAATCCCATTTGAAGGGGAAGGAAAGAGGTATGTTTAGCTTAGAAATGAGAAGATAGGATTTCTGTTTTCAATTTTTATTTTAAGGGTTGTCATGGAAGAAGACGAATCAGGACTTGTTCCGCTTGGTAACAGTGAGCAGAACTGGGAGTCGCAGAGGGAAGCTGCAGGGAGGCCAATTTTAGCTAGATATAAGGGAGCACTTCCCAATAATAAGAGTTGTACAATAATAGAAATGCGGTACTGAGCTCCCCATCACTAAAAATCTCCAAGTCAAGGCCAGATGACCACAGATGACAGATCTCTTAAAGGGACTTTCTTCACTGGTTGGAATGTTGGTTTCTCATTCAGAGATTCTTTAACTCTAAGGCAGGAAATTAATCCCATTGGGAGTCAGTTAGTTGGTGAGCCTGGATGAAACACCTACTATGTGCCACTGGGCTAAGCTTGGGATATAAAGAGAGGCAAAAGATAGTCTCTCCTCTCAAGGAGCTTACATTCTAATGGGGAAGAGAGCATGCAAACAGCTCTGTACAAACAAGATATATAGAAGAAAAATTGAAGGAAGATAACTGGCATTAAGGGGAATTGGGAAAGGTTTCTCCCGTTTTTTTTTTTTTGTTGTTGTTGTTGTTGTTGTTTTTTTTTTGTAATTTCTTACTTCCTAGCTTAGAATCAATATTGAGTATTGGTTCCAAGGCAGAAAAATGAGAAGGGGTTAAGTAACTTGCACAAGATCACACATTTGATTTGAACCCAGGTCCTCCCAACTTCAGGGTTGGCACTCTATCTAGTGAGCCACCTAGTTGATTCAGGTTATCTTGAAAAAGGTAGATTTTTAAGGATGTCAGGGACATCTGGAGGAGCATACAAAGAGGATGAGAATTCCAGACACAGAGGAAAGCCAGTAAAAAAGCATGGAGCTAGAAGACAGACTGTTTTATGAGAGGGATGGCAAGGAGGCCAATGTCCCTGGGTGGAAGAGTACATGGGGGATTCCTATGGCTACTCTCTAGAGCAAATAATATTTAGAAATCTTTCCCAAGTATCAACCCAAGTCCTCATTCATTTACTTCACTACTAGGGGGCTGGAGACATTGCTGAGATGCCTTCTCCTGGGTGTGCACTAAAGAAGCCTATGACAATGGAAGTCCTGGGGCCAAAGTGCTCCCTGGCCTACATAGGCCAGGGTCCAGGGGTCCAGAGATCTAGAACACACGGGAAGGGCTGTAGGCTCTGTCTTGCTCTAAGTGATAGATATTTTTATATGTATGAGAAACAGTAGGACAGATATGATGATGTTTCAAGATTGATTAATACAGTTAAGCTAGGTCAACAAGTATTTATTAAACACCTACTGTGTGTCAGTCACTGCTAAGCACTGAAGATGCGAAAAAGGAAAAATAAAAAAAGATAGTTCCTGCTCTCAGGAAACTCACAATCTAATGGGGAGCAATATGCAGACAACTTGTATAAACAACACACAGACATACTTATATTATACTATTAATATATTAATAAAGTATAAATAGTATATACAACACAATTATATAAAATATATATTCTCTGATTATATATAACATGATATATAATTATGTATAATATAATTAATAATATAACCATATGCAATATAATATATAATTGACAGTAATTATGCATAATATAACTAATAATTATATGCGCTATAACTTAATATGAATAACATAATTGCATATAATCTGATTGATAACATAATTATGCATAATATAATTATGTAATAGATTTTATATAGTATTGTATGTGTGTATATTTATAATATGTATACGTAGATATAAAATTGGAGCTAATCACCAGGAATAGTCTTAAGTGTTCCATTTGAGTCTCAGTATCCCAGGCAACTGTCAAAAGAATCAAGTTGCAGGTGAACTGGTTCTCTGAATTGCCAGGTAGGAAAGAACCTATAGTGCTGATGGCAAACTGGGGCCACTCATTTGTATAGAATGATCCCCATGGGTTGCCTATTGGCTTAGTTTTTAAATGTCATGTTATCTGTATTTTATTTATTTTGTAAAATATTTCCCAATCATAATTTAATCTGGCTCAGACTGCCCTTGGATGTGTTCTAGGCTTTGTGTTTGACATCTCTGGTCTATAGCACATCAAGAACAAAAAAGAACAACAGGGATGGCCCAGGACCATTTTTACTGGGATTCCATTGAAAAGGATGAGAGCAAGATGACAACAACCTACATTTCTAGGATGCTATAAGAGTTATTCATCCCAATGCTTTCTTCGTAACAAGTCAGCGTGCTAAGAAGCACAGGGATTGTCATCTCCAATTATGGATGAGGAAACTGAGGCCAAAAGTCAGTCATCAGTCATGTGTCAAAACTTAGTTTTGAACCTGAGTCCTCAGGCTCCCAAATTCAGTGTTCTTATTCTACTACCTACTGTAGACTTCCTATTACACAGAGAGATTTGATATGTCCTTGGAGATTAACCTCTAGCTGACTGGATTCTATTTTTGCTAAATTTCCTTTCATGGCCCATTGGAGCAATCAATCACTTGGCATGACTAGGTAGCTTGGTGGATAGAGCAAGAACCTATATGACTGGACAAATCAGTTACCCACTTTTGTGACTCAGTTTCCTTCTGTGTTCAATAGGGATAATAATAATAGCACCTTCCATCCATGGTTGTTAGGAAGATCAAATCTGACATAATTGTAAAATGTTTAGCACAGTATCTGGAATATAGTGATGGCTATGTAAAATGAGCTATTGTGAGTATTGTTAACATTATTGTTACTATTATTGTTAATCAGTTAAACCAGTAAGCAGCTACTAAGTTTCAGATATTCTGCTAGATGCGGGACTTATAAATACAAAAGTGACTCAGTTCTTACCCTCAAGAAGCTTAATATTTTACTAATATCAGTCATCAGCAAGAAGAGGTCTCCTCCGTCTCACCATGTACAGAAGACCCTTTTCCTAATGAGCATCCTTCAATGCTCTGTTTCCTCCCTAGAAGAAGTAGGAGAGCAGAAAGCCTTGATCTCAGTTTCTACGACAGACAGATGCCCTGAGCCCCCAAACCACTATGGGCTGCCTTTGATGGCAGCTACAGATATTCTTCATTTCTAATGAATAAAAAGAAACTGCAGAGAACATGCCCTGTGATAAGAGTCTGCCAGTTAGCTGCTCTTAGGAGCTTTTCCCCTCTGGGGCATAATCTGAGAATACAAAATTTGTGGTGGAGATACCCAGCCAGGGGTCTTCTTGTCTCCTTATACAGGCGCTAAGCTCTTCATGACAGAGAGGGTTTCATTAGAAAACAGGAACTTTCTCCTATTACAGATCTTAGAGCTCTGGGGGCTTTCAGGAAGACCACTGGTATCCAAATTATTTGATTTATGATTTGATTATAATTTGTTATAATTTATATTAATGATATAAATTATTATAAAAATTTGAGATAAAGGAAATGATCTTTGTGCAAATTTCACAGAATCAGACTGCCAGAGCTGGGAAGGGCCCAAGAATATAGAACATTGCATGTTGGAGCTGGAAGGAAGAGGCGGAACTTAGTTGGTAGATCTAGGAGAACCTTTAGAACACAGAACTACAATTCAATTTAATTTCTTTGTATATGACCAAGTATTTATTCAGTGGCTAATAAAGTACCAGAATAAAAAAGTTAAAAATGGAAACCATCACAAAACCTGGAATGTTAGAACTGGAAGGGAACTTAGAACATCAAAACTTGAAGGTCAGAGTTAGGGAAGTTAGAGTAATAATAATAATACTTAGAACTTTTATAGTACAAAGCCCTTTACGAGGACTTCAGAACATAGAATATAGGACATTTGAGGTAGGAGAGACACTCTAGAACATAGAATGCCAGAACCAGAAGGGTCCTTATAAGTTATCTAGTGCCATCCCCTCATTTTACAGATGGGGACACTGAGATCCAGAGAGGTTAGTAAGGATCATCGTCCTAAATGGAACATGGGCCTTCTTTTGACCCACAGTCCATCTTGCTTCTTTTGAAGGGCAACTGACTCCCAAATTCACCAGGCTTCCTAGAGTCCCAAACCCCAAACCTTCATCCTTTGCCCAGATGAGGTTTTTGTTGCTCCTGGAGCAAGATGCAAGGCTTGGAGAGGAGAGTCCATCTTCCTCTCCTTTCAGCCTAAAAGAGGAGCTTGTGGCATTTTTCAACATTAATAGAACCTAATTCTTTAATGGACTCTGTGAGCAGCGTTTCTTTCAGCGTACTGAGGTCTTTAAAAAGCCTGTGGTGAATTACACTGACATAAACCTTTTATAGGAACAATCAAATATCACTTGGTAAAATAATTAGCATAAGAATAGCACAAAGTCAGACTGTCTGATGCCTTGTGCCAAATACCCAAACGGCTCCTCCTGGTTCCTCCTTTTTTGTGTGTGAGGGCAATTTTGCTCGTGCTCCTTGCAAACCTCGAAGTGCCCGGCAAATGGCCAAGCCTGGCTATTTTGGTGAGACATTTTATTCTCCACTGCATGGCCGGACAGCCAGGCCTCGCTCAGGGCTAATTGCTCTGGATCACGTGCTTTGTGTGGTGTGAGGGAAGAGAGAGGGACAGGAAGGAGGGAATGGAAAGGACAAGAAGGAGAGGAGGGAGGGAGAGGAAGGAATAGAAGAATGGAAAGGATGGTGGGAGGAAATGGAAGAAATAGAAAATACAAGAGAGAGAGGAAAAGAGATAGAGAAGAAAGGAGGGAGAAGAAAAGAGAATATTGTAGGAGATAAGAGAGAGGGAAGGGAAAAGAGAAAAGGAGGAGAGAGTATTGAGAGAGAGGAGAGAGAGAAGGGAGAAAGAGAAAGAACGGAAGAAAAAATATCAGAAAGGAAAGAAGAATAGGAAGGAAAGAGGGAGAGAATAATGGGAGAGAAAAGAGAAAGAGAAGGAAGGGAAGGAAAAGAACAGAAAATGGGCAAGGATTGGAAGGGAGAAAGGAGAGAGCAACTGGAGAGAAGGGGGAAAGAAGGACAGAAAGAGGAAAGGATAGGAAGGAAGGGGGAGGGAATAATTGTAGAGAAGGGAGAAAGAAGGAAGGGAAGGAAAAAAACAGAAAAGGAGGTAGGAAAAGGAGAGAGAAAATGGGAAAGCAGGATGAGGAAGGAAGGATGGGAAGGAAAGAGGGAAGAAATAGAAAAGAGAGAAGGAGAGAAGGAAGGCAAAGGAAGGAGGGATGAAGGGACAGCAAGGGAGATGAGTGTGAAATACACGGACTGACACCCCAAGAGTGATTCTAACCCAGGGCTTACTTGGTATGCAAACTTTCCAGTACCTTTCCTTGCTTCCTCTCTCCTCCCTCCCCCAGCATCCTCCTTGGGTTTCCAAATATTTTCTCCTGTTGACCAAACACCAGGGGTGGGTTGTGTTTATGCTTGCTGGATAAAAAGCATCATCACAGGAAAGAAGGGTCCCTTTAAGGGCTCTAGATAAGATGTAGTTGAAGTACTGGGCACAGACTGGGAGAACATTGCTTGCTATGATAAAGAATCAGTGTTTTAGGCTGGAAATGTGTAAGCCTTTGAAATGGTAAATAACAGGGTTCCTCTGCAAAGGGCTTGCCCCAAGGAGAATTATTCCAAAGCCCTGGGTCTTATTTACATTCCGTGCGTGCATGTGTGTATAGCCGCCCAAGATAGATAATAAAAAGGTTTAACTAAAGAAACTGCACACTTT
>NC_058131.1:80195429-80233627 GCF_016433145.1 Gracilinanus agilis
AAGATAGAAGGAATGAAGAAAAGAAGGGAGGGAGGAAGGAAGGAAGGGAGAAAGTAAGGGATAGGGAGGGAGAAGAAAGGGCAAGAAGGAAGGAAGGAAGGAAAGAAGGAATGAATGAAGGAAAGAAGGAATGAAGAAAATAAGAGAAATAAAGAAAGAAGTAAAAGAGAAAGAAGAGGGAAAGGAAGATATGAAGGAAGGAAGAAGGAAGAAGGGAGGGATGAAGAGAGGCAGGGAGGGAGGGAGGGAGGAAGGGAAGGGCATCATCATCTCTTTTAGTATGACATACAAAGAATATAGAAATATATCTCCCCACACAAAGAAAACACAATAGCTCACAGTGACACAGTGCTATAATATTTGCCGGTGGCCTCTTTTTTTTTGTTTTTGTTTTTGTTTTGTGAGATAGAGAATGAACATATTATTGTCCTACTTATACAGATGGGGGACTGAGGCCTTTAGAGGTGTAGTGAGTCACCAGTGATCACCCAGCTAGTAAATGTCAGAGCCAGAGTATGAATTGAAATTCAATCTTCTATCTCCAGCCCAGCTGTCAATAACGAAGGCCTCCTAGCTTTAGCATGCTGGGAAAGAGGGACACTGAATTTGCCAGGAGCTAACAGGACATCGTTGGTCAGCACATTCTGCCAATTCAACTGGCATGGTCAAAAGGGTTCAGTATTACAACCACTGCAGTTTTTTTTACAGAGTCAAGAAGACTAATCCCTCCACTAAAGTCTTCCCTTGATCCTTCACTGTGACATGGGGGTCACCCTGGGTTCTCAAAGGCAGTGACATCAGAGGGTCACATCTAGTGGATCCAATGAAGCAGGAAAGGCTTAGAATAAGGGTCTGAAGATCTACCCAAAGATGTACTGTTCAAGGACAGGCCCAACTAAATTCAGATGGTGTCACTACCAAATAGGCCTTAGGCTGATGATTTTCCCACATTCTAATTCTCTGTCTACAAACCTGGTACCCCTTAACCTGTGCCAAACATACTAGGGTTCTATGAGTGCTCAGGCAAAGTTCAACATGACCTGCCTCTGTCATTGATTGCTTTGGAGTCTTGGGGAAGTGAGAGCCTTTTCTTCTTCAGGCATCAGGCTTATTTATCCCTTGGAAAATGAGGGAGAGGGACTAGATGAGATTATTTAACTAAAGTTCTTTAGTGTAGAAGTGTCAAACACACAGTCAAGAGGCCACATTGCTGAGGCCCCAACCAGATTAAAATGTTAACTGGGTATTTTACTATAACAAATAAACAAACAAATAAATACATTTTTAAAAAATGTAATTGAGAAATACTTAACAAAACAAATAAAAATATAATCACACATAGATAATTTGAATATGTAGTTTTCTCAATCAATATTTCACTGAGGTAGGTACCTTCTGTTTGGTTTTCATGGCTCCCCTTTCTATTTGAATTTGACACTCTAGCTTTAGGGTATAAAGCTCATACTTCTATGTGTCATTTATGCCCAAACTGGCCATGCTCAGCTAATATGCTCCATGATCCAAAGGAGGTGCTTGTTTTTTGTTTGTTTGTTTTTCCCACCCTAGCTTTCCTAGATTCAAATCTCTCTTTTGTTTTTAGTGTGAATTCAGAAATTTCCCCAGAGCAAAGGTGAAATGGAAAGGGGAGAGGTTGAAGGAAGAGAAGTCCATTCAGGATGCAAGTATATTGTTGGTGATGCTGGGCATGGCCATGTGTATCTGTAATCCTGGCTACTGTGAAGGCTGAAGCTGGTGGATTTCTTGAGCTCAGGAGTTCCAAATTGCAGCTAATTAAACCAATCAGTCTCTGTAGTAAGTGCAATATCAATATGACAAGTCCCTGGGAATGGGTAGAGGCCACCAGATTTCCTAAGAAGAGACAAACTGTCCTCAGATTGGAAATAGAGTGTGCCAAAGCTCCAGTGATGATTGGTAGTGGGATTGGGTTTCTGAGTAGCACTTGCCCTTCTAGTCCAAGACAAATAGGGTGACTCCAACTTTAAAAAAAAAAAAAGATATTTTATCAGTGAAGACTTGTATATAAGTGGCTTAAAGGACACTGTCAAGTGCATGTTTAATTAGGGGAAAAAAGGGGGCAGATATATAAAGATAGCAAGAGTAGACAGCCCAAATATTGTACTGGATTATGGTTGGTGAGTCTTGGATGGAGTGGTACTTGGGAAGTGTGATGGAGAATAGTCTAGTAATCCCATGATAAAATATAAGTTCCCTGAGGGCAGGGTCTTGCTTTCACTTTATCTTCATATCCCCAATACCTGTTTTAGTACAAGGCATATAATAAGTAATTAATAAATAGTCACTGGATTAGGTTTTAGAAAACCCATGAGGCAGCCTTCAACAAGTTCCAGATAAGAGTTATGGTCTTCATGAGTGGAAGGAGTGCCCTCCATGGAAGACATCACTATCCAAGTATAGAATTATGCTTCATTGAGAAATTTACTTCTTTGGATTGATACTGGAAATAGTCAAGTTTTTGAGTTGGGGGGCAGGGCACCAAATCTGACAAAGAAAACAGATTCAGATCCCATTATATGACTCCTCAAGTGGTTAAGATTCAGTGGGTTATTACAATGCTATATTAAATGAAGATCTATTGCTTTACTTCATGGCTCCTTGCCCACTGAGACCACTGCTTCCTTGTTTAGGAGGTACAAACAGTACACCCTAGTTTTATTAGGTATTCCTAGTAAATAAAAGCCATAAGATTCCTAGAAATGACTTCATATAGCAACCCTGATCAGCTGCAAAGGGAAAATCAAAAAGAACAGGTTTCAGAAAATTTGTGACCTTCCATCTCAATTAAAGGAAACCTCTCTTAATGCCTTGGAAATAGAGCCTTCAGAAACTCCAATGGTAAAGCCAGAAGAGATCTAGAGATGAAAACAGATGGGACCACACTGGATCTGAGATACATGTGGCTTTTTCAAATTTAAGAAAAAAAAGCGGGGTCACTCAATTCTCTAGAACCAAACTTCTTCATGGAGACACGAAATCTAGACGCTAGATGTGTGGCCCTGGACAAGTCATTTCATCTTGTTTGCCTCAGTTTCCTCATCTGTATAATGAGCTGGAGAAGGAAATGGCAAACCACTCTACTTATCTTTGCCAAGAAAACCCCAAATGGAATCATGAAGTCAGACACAGTTTAGGTCTCAATTTCCTCATCAGCTGGCTCACCTGCTTTACAATGAATGACCTCTAAGAAATCTTGTGACTCTGAATCTCTAGCCTTCCAATTCTTTCTGAGAGAGCTAATGCTTATCTGTTTCTTTAATTCAGTAACAGTTCTATGAAAACATCTATTAAGCACTTATTGTGTACAGAGGACTGTTAAGATGCTGAGGCTCAACCCATAGTTAAACATAGAAATAGTGCCTACTCTAGGTATTGTTAAGATGATAATAACAGATAGTTTGGAGAAGCAGATAAATGTGACAGGGCCAAATAGAGCTTTAAGTCAAGACCCCCCTGGAATTCTGGGTGAGGCTATCCCTGTACCTTTGCAGGGATTCCATGCTTTGCATCTCCACACAACAGTATCTAGTGCAGTGGAGATAGTGCCAGGCCCAGAGTTAGGAAAACCCAAGTTCAAATCTGTTCTCAGATACTTACTAACTATATGACCCTGGGCAAGTCACTTAACTTTGTTTGCCTCAGTTTCTTCATCTGTAAAATGAGCTAGAGAAAGAAGTGGCAAATCACTTCCATTATTTTTGCCAAGAAAACTCCAAATAGAGTCTTGAAGAGTCAGACACGACTGAAACAACTGGACAACAATTGCAAAAGAGAGCCTAGTGGAGTGAGGTCCTTTTGCGGATGGGAAGGGGATGAAAATAGAAAAATTGGAGGATAGAATCAATGCATTTCCTTTAAACATGAATGGAAATGAAAACTCAAGACCTTTTTTTGAGCCCTGAAAAAACTGTCAGTTCATTGAGCTGATTGCCTCTGAATCTGGTTCCTGACTTTGGTTAGAAGTCAGAACTGAAATACACTTGACCCCTCACCTTCCCTGCTTCCTTATTGATCTTCCCCTCCTACCTGAATAACTGGCCATCATCACCTCCTGCTGATTCACTCTCCTGTGCATTCTGCCCACCCAATGCTGAAGTCCTTTCCGGATATCTTCCCTAGCTCAACCACCTCTTCCCCTGATAGAGCTCCCCCCAGGCTCAGCCTGCTTGTCACCTAGCCTTTGAATTGGGTTTTAGGGGGGTTTATCTTCCCCACCACTTAGCAGCGAATGCTTTCTAAATGAGTGCCTTTTGTGGTAAGCCAACAGCCACACTAGAAAATGAAAAACAACCCACACAGACAGCTTCCATCTCTGAAGCCAAATCTATTGGGTTGAAGTTTTGGTGTGTAGCCAGCTGGTCTTTGGTCTAAGGGGGGCAGGAACATAGTTTCGGAGGGGTCTCAGAGCATAACCTACCCCTTCCTTTATTGTTCCTCAGCCCTGGGGCAGAAGTATCCAATAGATCATTATTTCAGTTTGAAATCTTCCTTGTGCAAATACCTAGTCATATCACTATTCTGGAATCTTCCAGGTTCTCTATGAATTACTGGAGAACATCTAGAATCCTTTTTCCAGCATTTGAAGCCCTCTCTATGATAATGTCATTCTATCTCCCATTTCATTGCAGACTACTCTTCTCCTTACACTCTTACTCTCCAGCTAAATTGGACTACCCTTTGCCCTGCAGTATATGCTGGGATATCCTATCTTTGTACCTTTCTTTCCCATCCTTTAAAGCTCACTTCCAATGTCATGTCAGTCTTTCTTTGCCTGCTTAGACCTCTCAAAACATTTTGTATCTCTGTAATACTCTTATGTAATATTTGGGAGTTGAGTTATTTATATTTGTGTCTTATTCACCAACTAGGCTGGGAGCTCCATGAGGACTGGGAGTCTCAGCTAACCTTTGTAGCTTCCCCAGAGTGTAGCGTAGGACTCCACTCAATAAATGTTTATTTAATGAATAAATAGATTCATCTACTGTCTCATCCTGGAACTTCCCTCAGTGACTGGGGGCTTCCTAGCCATGGAATAACACATCGTTCTTTTAGTCCACTCACTCTGAAATATCCCTCTGCAAAGCATTTCCTTCTTCTCCCATTGATGAGTTCCTTAGAGCCTCCATTTTGTGGAGGGTTCAAGGCCAGCCTGCTTTATCATCATCCTGGCTTTCTGGATTTAAAAATCACTCTCCACCCCCACTCCTACTTTTTGGTTCCCCCTTTGTGTGTTATCTTCCTCCCCTTTTAATGGCAGAAGATCCTTGAAAGCAGGGTTTGTCTTCCTTTTCTTTTTAAAAAACCCTTTCCTTCCTCCTTAGAATCAACATTGTATTTTGGTTCCAAGGCAGGAGAGTAGTTAGGGCTAGGCAATTGGGGTTAAGTAACTTGCCCAGGGTCACACAACTAGGAAGTGTTTGAGACTTAATCTGAACCCAGGACTTCCTGTCTCTAGGCCTGCTCTCAATCCACTGATTGCCTAGTTGCCTTCTTTATTTGTTTTTTCAATTTGTCTCCCCAATATTTAGCATAGTGCTTGGCATGATAGTAAGTTCTTAATAAATCTTCTCATCCCTCTCTGTTTCCTTCCTTCCTTCCTTCCTCCCTTCCTCCCTTCCTCCCTTCCTCTCTTNTCCTTCCTTCCTTCCTTCCTTCCTATTAACACAACACATTTTGCAATCTTTTTTTCTTTGATTAAATGCTTAATCTTTCTGTCTTGCCTATGAATAGATGAATGAGTTAGTTCTATTTTACTGGATTTAAAACTGGGAGAAAACTGTTAGTTTCTCTAACTGGATCTGCTATATTTTACAAACTGGGGAGACTGAGAGCCAGAAGATGAATGAAAAAAACATTTATTTGGCACTCAGTGAAAAAATACTGTGCTAAGGTCTGGATGTAGTGTAAAAGTGAGACAGTCCTGGCTTTCCAGGAGCTCACATTCAAACCAGGAGACCACTCATACAGAAGCTTCCATTGTAAATCAAATGAAAAGGCCTCATGGTTTTTAGGATGAAGCTTCAAAGTGGGTGGTGATGTCTCTTTTTTAATGACATTTCCACCGAAAAAATTCTAACAGTTTCGGATACTGATTGATTTGATAATACCAACCAAGTAAAGAGACTCTTCTTTTCTGGGTCTCTAGTAGTTGTGGCTGAAGAACCTACACAGGCAGTTGCCAGTCAGCATCTGCACAGGAGATGGCCACTTCTAGGCATGAGTGCTGTTAGGGTTGGGCTGAAAGCTGTACTGGTAATGGGGAGAAGGAGCAGTCACAACTTGTAGCCACGTACACAAGGTCACACCAAACTGGAATCTGAACATGGTGCTTCTGACTCTAATTCCAGGCTCTACATCTCCAAGCTATTGTGCATGAGTAAACTGAAACCCAGTGGTGATTTAGCAACTTGAATCTCACCCCACTGGAGATCCTGGATTGACACCAGAATTCTTGACTTGAAGGGCTTTGGTTAGTCTCTGTTATCAGACTGTACATGTCAGAATCCCAGGTGCCATCCCCAGCCACCAGCTCACCTGTCCACCCCCTATCTCTCTGCCTTACCTGCCGTTGTTTCAAGTGTATCTTGGGAAGATGAATATTCATTCTACTACTATTCTTTAAATTCCTCTGAGATACTGAACTAAGCCTAAAGAGTCCACAGCACTCAAAAGTTCAAGTTGTCTCTCCAATTGAATATAAAGCTCCTTGAGGGCAGGGAAAATTAAAGTATTGTTCAGCTAATTCAGTTATGTCAGACTCTTCATGACCCACAGGTAGGTTTCCTTGGCAGAGATAATGGAATAGTTTGCTATTTTCTTCTCTGGCTCATTTTACAGATGAGGAAACTGAGGCAAACAGGGTCACAGAGTTGGTAATAATCTGAGGTCAAATTTAAATTCAGGCAGACTTTGGCCTGGTGCTAAGCCACTGCCCCACCTAGCTGCCCCACCTAGCACATAGTAGGTACTTAATAAATGCTTGTTGAATTAGATATAGAATTAAAAGGACCCATGTTTGAGTCCTGTCTCCAACACCCATTAGCTACTGTGACCATGAGAAGAGGACAGAACCAACATTTACATAGCACTTATGTGATAAGCACTTTACAAATATTATTTCATCTGATTGTCATACCAACCCTGGAAGGCTATTATTATTATTATTCCCATTTTATAGTTGGGGAAACTGAGTCTGGGTGAAGTTAAGTGCCTTGCCCTGGGATACATAGTTAGTAGGTGTCTGGGGCTAGATCTGAAAGGTCTTCCTGAGTGCCCTGGCCAGCTCTCTGTTGTCTTTCATTCTTTGATTTTGAAGAGGACCCATGATAGCACAGGAAGAGAGGCCTCTATCCACCATGCCAACTAGATTGCCATGGGCAAGTCAGTCCACCTATTATGCCCCTGCTTGTCTCACAAGGGGTGTTGTAACAACCAAATTAGATGGTGTAACCAACCCTAAGATGTTCCACTGTTGGTTTCACCTGTCTTTGGTGTAGGGAGATCTTAATTAGGAAACCTTGTCTATCAATGCAGCAATTCTGGGAATAATCATCTTAAAGAGTTCCTGGGATACATATTCAATCTGAGCCAGGGGCAGAATTTTGTCTTGATTCCAAGGCTATTTCCCTCCCTACTAAGCTAGGCTTCCTCTCAATAAGGCAACAATAATATAACACCCCCCAAATTCCTCCAAAACTTCTTTTTTTTTAAACCCTTAACTTCAGTGTATTGGCTCCTAGGTGGAAGAGTGGTAAGGGTGGGCAATGGGGGTCAAGTGACTTGCCCAGGGTCACACAACTGGCAAGTGTCTGAGGCCGGATTTGAACCTAGGACCTCCCAACTCTAGGCCTGACTCTCAATCCGCTGAGCTACCCAGCTGCCCCCCTAAAGCTTCTTTTTTTATTTTTTTATTTTTTTTAAACCCTTAACTTCTGTGTATTAGCTCATAGGTGGAAGAGTGGTAAGGGTGGGCAACGGGGGTCAAGTGACTTGCCCAGGGTCACACAGCTGGGAAGTGTCTGAGGCCGAATTTGAACCTAGGACCTCCCGTCTCTAGGCCTGGCTCTCAATCCACTGAGCTACCCAGCTGCCCCCAAAGCTTCTTTTTTTAAAAAAGGAGAGAGTGGAAATTGAAAAGTCAATTGGTATAAAGTCAAATTAAATTTTTTTTTAAAACCCTTGTACTTCGGTGTATTGTCTCATAGGTGGAAGAGTGGTAAGGGTGGGCAATGGGGGTCAAGTGACTTGCCCAGGGTCACACAGTTGGGAAGTGGCTGAGGCCGGGTTTGAACCTAGGACCTCCTGTCTCTAGGCCTGACTCTCACTCCACTGAGCTACCCAGCTGCCTATAAAGTCAAATTTTAAACCTTCCTCCTCCAATACAAACTATGATCCCAGCTTTTCCATTAGACTGTACAAAGAAGCATTAATCTTGGGTAATTATGGAAAACACAAACTCTTTTTCTGCCCCCATCCCTCATGACTCAAAAATGGCAGCAAGGTGCCAAGACCCTAGATTTACTCAGGAAACCTGAAATATCATCTCTGACTATCTATGGTGACTAGTGAGAGCCTGAAGACTATACTAGAAGGAACACAGAGGGAGTCAGATGGCCTAGATATGACAAATTCTCTGGACCTCAGTTTCCTTATCTGTTCAATGAAAAGGTTGGACTAGATGAGCTAGAAGTCCCCCTTTGGCTCTAGATCCCCTATGGTTCTTCCCTTCTCTGAGATCCTCTTTTTCCTAATCTGCAAAATTGGATAATGATGCTTGTGTTACTATGGGGTCTGTATCCCAAGGAGATAATAAAAAAGGGGAAAGCATGTGCTCATTCAAAGATATTTGTAGCAGCTCTTTTTGTATTGGCAGAGAATTGGAAATTGAAGAGGAATGGCTGAATAAATTGTGGTACCTGTTGGTGATAGAATACTATTGTGCTATAAGGAATGATAAGCAGGATGATTTCTGAAAGAGCTCACAAGATTTACATGACTTGATGCAGATCGAAATAAGCAGAACCAGGAGAACATTGTACACAGTAATAGCAATATTGTAAGATTGTCAGCTGTGAAAACTTGGCTACTCTCAGCAATTCTGAAGGACTTATGATTTGGAATGCTATCCACCTCCAGAGAAAGAACTTTTGGAGTTGCATGGATGGGAATCAAACTTTCCGTCTTTCACATAAGTGTATTTACAGTTTTATTTGGGGGGTTTGATTTTATGTGAGTGAATTCTTACAACCATGACCAATATGGAAGTGTGCTTTTTGCATGGTAACACATGTATGGCCCAGATCAAATTGCTTACCATCTCTGAATGGGGAGAGGGAAGAAATAGAAAGAGAGAATTTGGATCTTATAATTTTGGAAAATCTATGTTGAAAATTATTATTACATTTAAATTGGGAACATTAAATATTTTTGAATTTAAAAGATTTAAAATAATGCTTGTGTTCTCTGTTTCATGGGGACTTTGGGAAAATAAACTGTTCTGGTAAGCCTTAAAAGGCCAGAGAAATGGGAGTGGTCATGATGGAGAGGGCAGTCCAGAGACAAGTTGAGGGAGAATAAACTGGTAGTACTTTTAGAGACCAAGAGCCCAGCACTTTTTTTTTCCTCTTTCAAATGGATATTTGAACTATCAAGTATCAACAACCTATTATGGAAGTTCATCCTTACATTGTTATCTGGGAATCCCAAAAGGCCCAGTAGAGTGGTAATACCGGACTTGGAGTCAGAAAGACATTTTCAACTCCAAGACTATGGGGAAGTCATGTCACCTTTCTTATACTGTTTCCTCATCTGTAAAATGGGGATGAGTGATATCACCCACCCAATGGCGTCCTTGTGAGGATCAAATGAGATAATAGATGGAAAGTGCTCTGTAAGCCTTAAAGTGCTATATATAAATAATGATGATGATGTGGATTGGTATCTTTGTGAACTTCCTGAGCCATAACTAACATAAGTTGAAGAAGTCAATATTCAACTATGACAACTCCTAGGGGAGGCGCATTATCTTTCTAAGGGGTGTGCCTTCTCTCCATGGTGACCATCATCTCCATTTTGCCTCATGGTCTTTCACCAGCCTGAGCTACCTCTTGGTCCAGCCGCCATTTCAATGCATTCCACCATTGCTGTCAACATGGCATCCCTCTTCTGAGCCTGCCTTCCTCCCCACCTCTAGAGGCAATGAAATCTGATCCCTGAGGACCCTGGGGATGGCGGCCATGCAGCCAGGAGGAAGGGAACCTCTCCAGAGCGTTGACACAACTGAGTCAAAATGCCGCCTGCCCATCTGCCGCCATGACGGCTTTTGCCAGGACCCTGGTTCTGGGGACGCTGGAGAAGGAAGGTGCTGGCCGAGGGTCCCTGCAAAGGAGATGCTCTCTCTTTCTCTGGTAGGGCTTTATCTTCCCCAAAGAGTCCAGTGTGTGCACAGAGCTTGGAGCTGCTACAGATTATGCAGATGGTTTCAAGCCTATTGGAACTAATTAAGTCTGAACCAGGAACATTAGGATTTCTATCTCTGGCACCATTTGAAAGGGGCTCGGGTTACATTGGACTGGCTTGGGGACCATCCATACCCGGCAAATGGGCTCCTCACGCTGGAGAGGCCCAGAGCGGAACACGTTTACACTATTATATAATGAGTCAACACAAATATCGTTATCGCTGCTCTGATACCTGCTGGCAGAGGCTGGGGCTGGGCTCTGGCTGCTGGCTGGCCTGGATACAAGGGAGAGCTGGGAATCCGTGGCGCCGAGACCAAGGCTCCCTCCACATGGCTCATCCCCCCTCCCTCCACCCCCTCCCAGGGGCTCTGCATCCTCTGCCCGGCTCACAGGAGGCCTCCTCTCTAAGGAGAGACTCCCCTGCCTGACGCAAGGAGATTAAGCAATTTGCTTTTAATTAGTATTGCAGTCAATTCTAAGCTAAGCAGTGGAGAGGAGAGAAGGCAGGCTGGCTCTTAAAAGGGGAAGAGGCTTCATTGCACACAGAGAATGAAGAACCTGCTGGTGGACTCGCAGGGCTTCCTGTCCCCGCGCTGCAGCCCTTGCCTCGTTTTTACAAGCCTCTAACTTGGATGCACCAGTTAGCAGAAGCATGGCGGGGGGTTGCTGGAGAATGGAAAAGCCTGACCCCTGGGCAGTTTCGTTTCTGGAGTATAAATTATATCCAGACCTTCCCCCTGCCGCCGCCCCCCGTTTCTCTTCCTCTCCTCAATCCAAGCACAGCCTGGCCCCCAAGGCTAATGGAAAATGAAAACTCTCGGCTTTCCAAGGGGACCTACTGCAAGATTGCTGCTGTAATTTGTACTTATTGCCTGGGGACCCAGAGAGTAGACCACTCAGCTAAATTGTCCCTCTAAGGTGTTATAGACCCCCCCTGCCTCCCTCCTCTGGGTTTTTGCACCTTTGCTCACACAGTTCTCTGTCTCTACAATGTCTTCTTTTACCTCTTCGAATTTAATTCAATTACTGAATTTCTCAAATGCCTCTTCTTCCAGGGAGATTTCCCTGATTTCCACTACCAGGAAGACTTTTCCCCATAGCATTTATACCTCTTCTAACATATTTATCATATACCATTGTGCATTATACTTATTTGGGTTTATTGTCTGCATAATCTGGACAAGCTCCAAGTTCTGTGCACAAGCTGGACTCTTTGGGGAAGATAAAGCAGAGTCTGTCAGATAGCACCTTCCTTCTCCAGAGCAGAGACTCTGTCTGGCTTAAACTTTGTAGAGTCCTCAAAGTGTCCAGAAGAGACTATGTGCACAGTAGGTGCTTAATGCATAAATAATTGAATAAGCAATAGAAAAGTAAGCAGAAGTGATTGATAATAATAATGCACATTTATATAGTGATTTAAACATCTGCAAACAACTTTATATGTATGTATATAGAATATAATAGATAACATATTATATATGATGAAATATAACAAGCCATATATAACATAGCATGTATTATATAATATGATATACAACATGTTATATAATATTTAATGTAATAATATAATATAAAAATATATATCATCATTCTACCACCCTGTGAGGTGGGTCCTCTTATTATCACTTTTTTATAATTGGGGAAACTGAGGTAGGCAGCAGTTCAGTGATTTGTCCAGGGTCATGCAGCTAGGAAGAGTCTGAGGCTGAATTTGAACTCAGGTCCTCCTGCTTCCAAGTCCAAGACTCTGACTCCCACACCTGAGGCACCTCCATAGAAGAAGATGCAGCAATTCTGCCCCAGCTCAGGCTCTACTCCTCATCCTCTGAAATAGCCCACTTTCTGACATTAATTGGAAAGGAAAGAAAGTCAGCAGCTTTGTTTACAATGCAATTAGCATTTGAATAATTTACAGTGGAATAAACAGGAGCTATATACAGTGGCATAGTGTGCTCCCTTCTTAGGGCCATCTTGAAGACATCAGATTTAGCCTCACAGCAGAGTAAATGGGTCTGTTCAGTTTTCCCTAGGGCTGCTCTCTGGGCCCTCAGTTATATAACTAACTGTGTTAACACCTTTTCCAATTTATAGGGCTTGGCTGGAAACTCTGTCTTTGCAGAGGCTGGGTATAACAAAAGCTTCACTCCTATTGGAAAGAGCTCCTTGCCTTCTCTCCCCACATCTGGATCTTGGGTGTCTTGTGGTTCTGGTGCCCTGACTGGAGCTATCCCATTTTCTAACTCAGCCAATCATGCACCTAGCCACAGCAACCATAATGAGCCACTAGCCTTCCTTGCCCCTGTCTCTTGCCCCCTTCCCCTGCCACCAGTGAAAATGAATCCCATTCTATAGGATGACTTTAGGTTCACTCAATTCACTTGCTCTTGAACAGGAAAACTCTAGGAGAGAGTTACAAATCTATGGAATCTCAAGACCTGAAAAGTATCTCAAGGGCCATCTTGTCTGATCTTCTTTCCACATGAATCCCCCTGAAAGTTTCCCAAATGGGAAATCATTCTTGCTGTCCTTAAAGATATTAGGAAACAGTGGTTACTACCTTCAAAGATATTCCGCTATGCCTTTGGACAGTTTCAATTGATAGGAAGTTTTTTTTTCTTATGTCTAGCCAGAAATGAATTTTTTCTAACTCCCACCTATCACTCCTGGACTTGACTTTTGGGTTCAAGCAAGGCAAATGTAATTCCTCTTTCATATAACAGTCTAATAAATACTTTCATGTTTTCTATAAATCTTATCTTCTCCAGGCTAAATATCTCCAGGTCTTTCACCTGATTCTTCTATGGCTTGGCCTCACTATCCTGATTGACTTCCTTTGGATACCCTCCAGCTTCTCAATGTCTTCCTAAATTATGACTCTAAGAACAGAAGGCAATCCTCCTGGAGAGGTCAGACCAGGGCAGAGTAGGGCAGGATTATCAGAGCTCTCCTTCTGGGTACTCTGTTTCTGATAATGTTGCTACTGATGTGATACTGGGGACATAACTAAGTTTACTGTCTACTAAAATTGCTTTGACAAAGGCTTGGGAGAGGCTTGGGTTGGTAGGATGGGTGCTGTCCAGTCACCTACAAGGTGAAGAAGTGGGTCTTAGAGATCCCCCTCTCTTCTATTAGACATGAAACTGGTTTAGATTTGAGTGATAGCCTGGCTCAGATTTATCCTGCTGGTTCAATAAACAAACATGGTCCATAGTCCATCATGCTAAGTGCGTAATAAAGCTGTTTCCCCCACTCTCAAACAAGCACCTTCTGTTTGCCCACTTGACTTTGCTATTATCATTTTACTCTTCTTTACTCTCCTTCTGGCTGAAAAGGCTTCTCTCTTTCTCTGTCTCTCTTTGTGTCTGTGTTTCTGCTTCTTGTCATCTCTTTTTTGTCTTTCTCTCTGTCTCATCTCTCGTTTCTCTCTTTCTCTTTCTCTGCATCTCTTTGCCAATTTGTCTCTCTCCCACCTCCCTTCTTTCTCTGTTTTTCTCCTTATCTTTTCCAGTCCTGTCTTCTTCCCCAAAAGTCACTTTTCCTATAAAGCTTTCTCTCTTTTGATACTAAAACTCTTACCATTACTTAAACCACTTTATTTTTTATTTTTATTTATTTTTTTAATTTTTGTCACACAAGACCTTCTTTAATGGAAGGAGATGAGGGAGGGAGTTAACTGGATATTTTGATGTAACAAACAAACAAACAATTTTTTTTAAAGAGGGGGGTGGTTATATAGGAACCTTGGTTATATATATACACCCTTGGAATGAATTGGGCTAATTTCAGACTAAGAACTGGCAAAAAAACAATGAGTCATTGGCTCATTGGTTTCTACTTAGGCCACTTTAAAATTTTACATTGGAGGTGGAGTGGCTGGACAGATTGGTGGTTTGTGTGGCAGTCACTAGGGCAGAGAAAAACCTACCCTTTTGTCTTCTAGCAGTTGTGTTAGGCAATGATCAAGGCTTTTGTTAGGAAAGTACTCAGTGACTTAAAAGACTGGTTTAGACATTTATAATATAACTGGGAGTTCTAAGTTAGAGACAGCAGTGATGTAGAATGAGCTAGTCACATTGTCTGGCTCTAAACTCTGCCTCTGACACTTAGTAATGGTGTGGTTGCAGGAAAGTCATGGGTCATAGATTTAGAGCTGAAAGGGACCTCAGAGGTCCTCTAGATCAACCTCCTTCATTTTGCCAATGAGGAAATTGAATCTTAAGGGGGTAAAGAAAATAACCCAAGGTCAAATGTGACAGAGCTGATATTTGAATCTAGGTTCTCTGTTTCCAGTCCCAGAGCTATTTCCACTGGATATCAACTCTCCAAGCCCCAATTTCCTCATCTCTAACAGGGATGATAATAACTGAACCAGAAAACTCACTGGGCTTATGATGAGGAAGATGCTTTGAAATGCTCAGAACACTCATAGAAATATGAGCAGTCATTATGATGTTGAAATAAATTATTTTTAGTTGGGCACATGGTCAGCCAGCATGCTCAACCCAGTTAACATATCTACCTGTTTCCTGCATCTGAATATGTTAAAGACTTCAATGTTTCAACTAACATAGGATTTTGAAAAAAATTATTCCTTTACTCATTTATTCAACTCATCAAACAAGTACCCACTATATACAGGATATTTTGCAATGTTCTAGAGGAGAGAAAAAGATAAAGAAGTTTATTTTCTGTTAGGGAAAAGAAGATAGATACATAGAAAAATATAGTGTCAAATAGATGATAGAAGGGTGTTTTGGGATCAGTAACTGGAGAAATCATTTTTGGCTATAGAGAATCATTGATGACTTCTTAGAAGAGGTGACTTGGAGCAGAGCCTTGAATAATGAATAACTACCAGCCTGCTTTTCTTGCATTAGGTGCCAAGTGAAGGCCTGTCATCCATCCATTTACTCATCTACATGCTCATGGACTCCTAGGATTTAGAGCTAAAAAGGTCCTTAGAGGCTAAATTATTCTCCCCCTCTCTGTTTTACAGATGGAAAAACTGATAGAGAAAGAGGCTTTCCTTAAGGTCATTCAGGTAGTAATTTCATCTAGCTGACAGTTAAAAAGTACTTGCTATGGAAAAATATTCTAAATTAATTAATTCAATAAATTTTTTTAAAAAAATTGGGAAATGAGAGGGTGCTCTTCAATTGGGAAATGGCTGAACAAATTGTGGTATCTGTTGGTGATGTAATACTATTGTGCTCAAAGGAATAATGAACTGGAGGAATTCCATGTGAACTGGAATGACCTCCAGGAATTGATTCAGAGTGAAAGGAGCAAAACCAGAAGAACGTTATACACAGAGACTGATACACAGTGGTACAATGGAATGGAATGGACTTCTCTACTAGCAGCAATGCAATGATCCAGAACAATTTTGAGGGACTTATGAGAAAGAAAGCTATCCACATCCCGAGAAAGAACTGTGGGAGTAGAAACACAGAAGAAAAGCAACTGCTTGATCACATGGGTTGATGGGGATATAATTGGGGATATTGACTCTAATGATCTCCCTAGTGCAAATAATAATAATATGGAAATAGGTCCTGATCAATGGCACATGTAAAACCCAGTGGAATTGCTCATTGGCTATGGGAGGGGGTGGGGGAAAAGGAAGGAAAGAACATGAATCTTGTAACCATGGGAAAATATTCTAAATTAATTAAAATTAAATAAAAAGAAAATACTTGCTATCTGTAATGCAGTGTATTAGGCACTGTACAAGTCTTCTTGACTTTTGTCTTGCTACTAGACTTCAATGTTTCTGGAAGAGAGAGTGAGGCTGTGTAACACTGCCTTACCAAAATACTTAAATCCAATTTATTTGCAAGTCAAAACATATCACCAGTGATGTCATTTGCGTTCTCTTCTAGTGAAAAAGGGTAATAATCAACCAACCAAAAAAGGCACTGGGAGAGAAACCAAGTTAATGAGAGAAAATCCTCCTCATCAAAGAATTTATAATCAGGTAGGATGTCCTCTATCCTTCCATATTCCTTGCTTGTTTTTGCCACCTTCCTCCCTAATGAAACCATTTAACTTTTGTTTAAAAGAAAAATGGAATGGCACCTGACATTTTGGTCCACATTTAAAGCTAACTCATTCCTTAAGACTAAAATCTCACCAAAGTAAGGGCTTCTTATTTTGATTTTCCACAGAATCTCTCTTTTTAAAACCACTATCTTCTAAGTATCAATTCTAAGACAGAAAAGTGGCAAGGATTAGGTAAGCAGGGTTTAGTGGCTTGCCCAGAGTCACATAGCTAGGAAATATCTGAGATTAGATTTGCATCCAGGTCTTCCTAACTTCAGGCCTGGTGCTCTATCCACTGTGCCACCTAGCTGCCCCTCCATACAGTCTTTACTGTTAAAGTCCGGAAGGCAGCTAGTAAAGAGAACAAATACATTGTGCCTCTCCTTGTGCTAAGCACAAGATAGAGAGCACATACTTCAATCTTTTCAAAGATCTTGGATTTCGTCTTTATTTCATCTTCATGGAAGTTACTTTTATGACTAATTCTCTCACTGATATGAGCCACAGTGCCTCCATACTTTAGGAACTGCCATTGGCCAAACTCCCACCCTAAGAATCATCCCTTTGCATTTAACTAGTCTGGTCTTCAGATATTAGATACTGTCCATCAGGCCTATGGTATTATAGAATTCTTTTTAGGCCTGGATGGGGGCCCAGAGAACATCTTATTGGGATAATTTGTAGTCCAAAAGAAGTAACATGGTGCAATGAAATGAATATTGGATTTGTCATTAGAGATCTGGGTTTGAATCCATGGGTTGCCATTTGTATGACCTGGGCTAGGTCAATGAACCTCACTAAGCTTCTGCTCCCCATTATGTTAAATGACGGGGTTGGACTAGATGACCTCTAAATTTCCTTTCAGATGTAACGTTATGATCCCTGACAAGTGGCCATCAATCTTTTTTTCTTGAGGATAACTGTGGGATGGGAATCTCACTATTTGTAAGGCAGTCCATTCCAATAGTTAAAGATTTGCCTTATCAAGACATACTCAGAGCCATTCCAGTATCAGTAGGATCTGCCAGAGAGTATGTTCTTGCTGTTAGAATATATAGCTTGCTGGCAGAACTTTTGAGAGCCTAGGATCTCTGCCATGTGGGTAGGCATTTTTGTTTTATTTTATTGGTATTTTTTTAAAAAACATTTTCTTCTTTTCTAAATAATCCCTTCAAACAAGAGTGAGAGGAAGAGAACAAGTAATTATTAGGCATCTACTACATGCCAGCCATTGTACCAATTTCTTAATAAATAAAACCTCTTTTAATCTTCCCAACAACCCTGACAGACAGGTATTATTATTTTTTCCCACTTTATAGTTGAGAAAACTGAGGCAGACAGTTTAAATAACTTGTCCAAGGTCATACAACTAATACGTGTTTGAGGCCAGATTTGAACTCTGTTCTTCTTAATTTTAAGCAACACTCCATTCACTACCTAGCTGCCCCATGAGCCAGAGAACCGAGAGAGAGAGAGAGAGAGAGAGAGAGAGAGGAGGGAGGGAAGGGAGAAAAAAACAGAGAGACATTAAATAAAATATCAACTGAGTCTGACAGTTTTATGCAATATTCCATACCTAGAGTACCCTCAAATAGGCATTTACTAAATATCCGTGAATGATGGCTTTACATGTTTGTGAATGAATGAATGAAGGATTCACATGAATTTGTAAAAGTGGAAATTGTCTTGGGACTTGGGTTCAAGTTTCAATTCTAACACGAGCTATGTTCCTCTAGGAAATCCTTCAACTATGAGCCTCAGTTGATCCATTTGTATAATGAGAATTGAATAATAATAATAAAACTAACATTCATATAATAACTTAGGGTTACAAAACATTTTCCAAATATTATCTCATTTGATCTTTACAACAACCTGGGAAGTGGATAATATGATTATTCCCATCTTATCTATGAAGAAACTGAGGCTGAGACACTAGGTGATTTGCCCATTTTATCTACTTCTCCACCTCCTCTTCCCTCCTCCCCAGTTCCTCTCATTCTCTCATTCCTGCTACAGAGTTGTGGAGGAAAGGCCCATCTATATTTTAAAGAGCTTTCTAGATGAATGGTTATGAATCTCTGGAAGGAGCCAATTGGTCGTGCCCCAAGCCCATCCTTGTATCTATACCTCAAGTCCTCCTCTCAGTTCCTCTCTTCCTTTAAGCATCAAACCTCAGGGAAATTTGGATCAAGGTAAATAAGACTTCAGTAGGGAAAAAAAGAAAGAAAGAAAAACAGATTCAGTTTAGGCAATGAATTGTTAATGGTCTGAGACTGCAGAGGGAACACAGGGCTGGGCGGGCTCAGGGCTGCTTATCTGATGGGGAAGGTCAGTGTTTGAGCACTCACAGGGCACGGATGAGAGAACACATCTGACATGGCACTTCAATGGAGAGTTCGGCTTGTCATAGACAAGCCCAACTTCACATACCATGGTCTGGTTTCCCATGCTTTGCTCCCTTTACCTTCCCCCACATACACCTAGAAAAACCGAGGAGCAATCGAGATGCCTGGCTTTTGTCCAAACACCAGGATATTAGTGGGGAAAATAGGCCAGATTTAATTCAGTTTAATAAACATGGGCACTAGACTTCGAGTCAGGAAAAAGTGGAATTCAATGATATACTTACTATCTGTGTGATAACAGATAACTCATTCAAATCTCTTAATGACTTACTGGATCTGGAATCAGGAAGACCTGAGTTCAAATCCAACCTCAGATATTCTTTTAGCTTTGTGACCCCAGACAAGTCACTTAACCTTAGTCTACCTCAGTTTCTTCATCTGTAAAACGTAGATAATAATGTTACTTGCTTCCCAGGATTGTTTCAAGGATTAAATGAGATAATATTTGTAGAATACTTTGTAAAACTTAAAGTGCTACATAAATGCTACATATTATTAAGGCACTTGTTTATTATTATTGTGATACCTATTATTAAAGTCCCTTCCAGCTCTCTGTCAAGAAACATTTATTAAGCACCTACTACGTGCCAGGCACTGTGCTAAGTGCTGGGGATACAAACCCAACAAGAAAAATATAGACTTTGCCTAAGAGAGCTTTAAAATCTAATGGACTTTTATTGTTGTTGTTATTATAATTTTTATTATGATACCAAATATTAAGGTCCCTTCCAACTCTCAGTCAATAAACGGTTATTAAGCCCCTAGTATGTACAAGGCACTATGATAATCACTAGGGAGACAAATACAAAGATTGGAAAAGTCCTTGCCCTAAAGGATCTTGCAATCTATTGGACATTTATTATTATTATTATTATTATTATTATTATCATCATCATCAGTATCATCATTATCCTCCTCCTCCTCATCATCATCATCATTATATTTTTTACTAAGGTCCCTTGTAACTCCCAGGCAAGACACATTTATTAAATACTAACTATGTATCAGATACTCTGCTACTTGATGGGGATATAAATATAAGGAGAGAAATTGACAGTCTTTCCCTAAAGGAGTTTAAAATGGAATGGGCATTTCTATTTTGTACTTATTATTATTGCTATTATTATTATAGCTACTATTAAAGTCTCTTCCAACTCTAAGTCAATAAACCTTTATTAAGCACCTACTATGTGCCAGGCACTGTGCTAAACAGTAGGGATTCAAACACAAAGGGGAAAATAAGAGAATCCTTGCCCTAAAGGATCTTGCAATCTAATGGGCATTGATTATTATGATTATGATTATCTATTACTATTATTATACCTTCTATTAAGTTCTCTTCCAGCTCCCAGTCAATAAATACTTTTTAAACACTAACTATGTATCAGATACTCTGCTAAGTGCTGGGGATACAAATATAAGGGGACAATTGACAGTCTTTGCCTAAAGGAACTTAAAATCTAATGGGCATTTTTATTTCATCATTATCATTATTATTACTATTATTATTATACCTATAATTAAGGTCTCTTCTAACTCTCTGTCAATAAATGTTTATTAAGCACCTACTATGTGTCAGGCACTGTGCTAAACAGAAAAGATTCAAACACGAGGGGGAAAATACGAGAGTTCTTTCCCTAAAAGATCTTACAATCTAATGGGCATTTATTATTATTTTATTATTATTATTATTATTATCATCATCATCCCTTTTACCAAGGTCCCTTCCATCTCCCAGCCAAAAAACACTTAATAAGCACTAACTATGTATCAGATATTCTGCTCAATGCTGGGAATACAAATATCAAGGAAAAAAGTCCTTGCCCTAAAGGAGCTTGCAATATATAATGAGTTGTTATTCTTTCTGTATTCATTATTAAGGTCCCTTCCAGCTCTCAGTCAATAAACATTTATTAAGCACCCATTATGTTTCAGATACTGTGCTAAGCCCTGGGCATATAAATACAAAGGAAAAAATGATAGGTCTTTCCCCAAAGGAGGTTACAATTTATTATTATACTACTACTATTACTATTATTATTATTGGTATCATTATTGTTGTTGTTACTCTACCTCTTATTGAAGGTTCCTTCTAGTCCTAAATCTAGGATCCTTTGGACAATAAGTGCCTTAATGTTCTGTGTTCTCCTGGGTATATGAAGACTTTTTTTTAAAAGGCCTTCTCCCCTCCTTTATAAAGCTTATGTGCTATTTGCGGGGAGAGGAGACGATGGCATGTGTATAGATAAGTATAATACAAAGTAATTCTCTAATTATACAATACAATTAATGGGGGCAAAAGAGAAAAGGTTGGAAAGTGAATGGTTCTTTTGTTTTTTAAACCCTTTCCTTCTGCTTTAGAATCAATACTCTGTATTGGTTCCAAAGTAGAAGAATGGTAGGGGCTAGGCACCAAAGAATGTGACTTGCCCAGGGTCACACAGCTAGGATGTATCTAAGGCCAGATTTATGAGTGGTTCTTTTGATAGCATGGAGAAAGTTTGGGCAGTGCCGTGTCCAATCATGATTCCAGAGGATTGGTAACACACACACACTACCCACCCTGTGACATATTGCCAGAATGACCAAATGTGACACACACATAACATTTTTGGATATGGCCATGTGGCATAGTAGGAGGGGTATTGGTTTTGGAATGAGGGGACATGGATTTAACCCCACTCCCTTCAAGAACTTTCTTGCTATCTGACCGTGGGTAAGCCACTTAAAATCTCTAGCAGTCTCGATTTCCCCATCTCTAAGTTGGGGATAATACTTGCACTAAAAAATCCACAGAGCATTTGTGAGCACGGCCCTGCTGGCTTTTAGGGGTGAGCTACAATTATCTATCAATGCTTGTATTTTCTCTTGAGCGTTGATGCTGCTCTCCAGTCACAGCTTGGGGTTCCATTTCTGTGTCTAACTTTGAAATGGGAGAATTAAGTAATTTTAATGAACATGCAAGTTCATGGCATCAAAAACCATTTGTTGAATGAATAAATGAATAAATAATTATAATCAGTCATTTGATCCAATTCAAAAAGCCTATAGAAAGGGGCTACTATGTGCCAGGCATTGCAGACACAAAGAGATAAAAGAAAACTATTTTCGACCTCAATGGATTAACCAATAAGGATTTATGTGGCTTCTATTATGTGTCAGGAACTATTTTCCAACTACTGAAAAAACAAGAACAAAATCTACTCAGTCCCTGCCCTCAAGGAGTTTCCATTAGACTTATATTTCTGTTTTGAAGAGGGGGGGGAGGTCACAGCTTGTACATAAATAAGAAAAATGTTTAAATATTCATAAAAAGTTAATTTTTCATTTTGACAGGAAGTGAACACAAATAATGGCAGGGAAATAAGGAAAGGCATCTTGTAGCAGTTGGTGCCTGAGTGAGTCTTGAAGGAAGCCAAAGGGTCTAAGAGGCAGAGACAAGGAGGGGGGAAATAGACTGATGGTCTTTTCTGCACTGTTCCATGAAAAATTGAGACAGAGAGAAAGGGGCTTCAAAGGGAATTTATCAGTTTGAGACCATTAAGAAGAACACAGCTGTATGGCACAGTGGATACAGTAGTAGATCTGAGTTCAAATCCAACTTCAGACATTTCCTAGCAGTGTGACCCTAGACAAGTCCCTTAACTTCATTTCCTCAGTTTCCTCATCTGTAAGATGAGTTGGAGAAGGAAATGGCAAACCATTCCAGCATCTTTGCCAAGAAAATGCCAAATGGGGTCACAAAGAGTCACACATGACCAATAAAAATGACAATGATTAAGAAAGGGATTTTGAACCTGTGATCTGTGAGCTCTGTTGTGATCCACTGGCATACAGCTATACTGGCCTGAACTATTTCTCTTTGCTTATGACTCCAAATAGACCTGCAATATGGTAGCCTCTGGCCTTGTCCTAATATCACCCATGGGTCTGGCTTTGTAATTCCTGGCCAGGTGCCCAGGAAAGGAAACTGGAATTGTCAAAGTGTTGTAAGGCCCTTCAGCAGGCCTGATAACATTTTTTAGGATAAGAACCTGAGGAATATTTGGCTTCATGCCCCCCAATCCTCAAGCCATCTTTATCTCCAAACTTCCAGAAGAGAATACAGTCAACCTAAAATCAAAACTGGCACCTGTGGTGCCTAGAAAGGTACACATGGTGCCTAGAAAGGGCTCCAGACGAACAACAAATCCATCAGTCAACATGTATGAAGTACCTACTATGTATATATTGTAAGATTCTCACAATCTATGGAACCTCAGGCAAGGCACTGACTTTCTCTCCCAGCCTCAGTTTCTTCATCTGTAAAATGAGGGCATGAGATGAATAATCTCTTTCCAGCTGTGATCCTAGGA
Organism: Gracilinanus agilis; assembly: GCF_016433145.1. Taxonomy (NCBI): domain Eukaryota; kingdom Metazoa; phylum Chordata; class Mammalia; order Didelphimorphia; family Didelphidae; genus Gracilinanus; species Gracilinanus agilis. The sequence goes on from NC_058131.1 coordinate 80,218,731, forward strand.
CTCTTTAATTATGTGAACATATTACTGTGAATTAGAGACTACAAATGTTATCATCTCCAGTGCAGAGAGGAGAAAACTGAGGCTCAACAGAGAAAAGATTCTGATCCCAATTTTCTGACCCACTGCTCCTTCTCGCATCATTTTCCCCACTTGTAGAAAGAGGGTATTTCTAAACCCCATTTGGGAACAACCAGGCCACATGACTTTTTGGTGTGGGTTTTGTTGTTGTTATAAATTGTTTTGTTTTGTCATTTCAAGGAGAATAGGAACAAGTAGTGATCCTTTTCTCCTGCTAAAGTCTTTAGGGAGTTAAAATGATGCTCAACCTAAAAATCAGGGGAGCAGGGCATCCATCAAAATCTAAGTGACTTTGTTGTATCTATTCTTTTTCTTGGAATAAATTTTACCAAGGATTAAGAGAAATTTAGATTTTAACAGCAAGATTACTATACCACGTCAAAGTGGGTTTCTCTCAAATTGACAATGCTTAGGTTTTAAACCAATAAAGAACCAGTTAATGTGAAACTTAAAAAAGAAAGGAAGGAAGGAAGGAAGGAAGGAAGGAAGGAAGGAAGGAAGGAAGAAAGGAAGAGGGTGTTAGACTAGAAACTATTCACTCGATGAGCTCTGAGGCCCTCTGTAGTGCTAACATTCAGTGACTCTGCGAAGTCCTATGTGCCTTCACTGGAACTGAAATTATTCTTTAATTTATAACCTTAGAGAGTTGCCCGGAGCCGTTCTTTTCTTCCTGAATGTTTTAAGTGATTTTCTTAAGAGGACATTACCAGTGTGTGCTAGAGGCAGAATTGGAACCCAAGTCCTTTTGACTTTGTGGCTGGCTTTCTATTCACTGATTTGATATACTATATTCAAATATAAGAATAGGATTCAAGAGTAGACATTGTTTCCCTCTTTTTTAAAAAAAACCTTTCTGTCTTAGAATAGATACTAAGTTTTGGTTCTAAGGCAGCCTAGCAGCCAAAGCTAGGCAATGGGGATCAAGTGACTTGCCCAGGGTCACACAGCTAGGCAGTGTGTCATTTGAACCCAGGACCTGTTGTCTCCAGATCTGGTTCTCTATCCATGAGGACACCTAGCTGCTCTCATGGTTTATCTTGTATCCCCAGTGACTACCACAGTGCCAGACATATAGTAGGCACTTAATACATGCATATTTATCAATGATTGGTTGATAGCTCTCAGCTGACTCTGACTTTCCCGGGGTCATCAGGAGTGATGAATCAGATAATGTATTTGAAGAGTTATGTGTCATTTTTTTTTGTCATTATTTTGTTGTTGTTGCTTCACCTTTTAATAAGAGAAGAGGTGCCCTCCTTCTCCAGTGAGCACATAGCTGGGGCCAGAACAAGGCTAGTTGCAGAAGTCAGTGCCAGACCTTACAGGACTGGGAATCCTACTGTGTCTATTTCTGGGGCTGGAATGGTATCCCCCAAGCCTGGCTCTCCAAGAGGCTGGTTCCTGCTCTCAGCAGGCATGGGGGAAGGAGCGATGGCCCTGGGGGCTGGGGCATGATGGGAGGGGGTGGGGAAGGAGAGGGGACCCACAAGCAGAGCTCCAAGCTACTTTGCAGGGGGTTCCCTCAGGCATTTCTAATTAGGGGAGTTATTTCTGCCCCGCCGCAGATTATGTGGCTCCTGTGCTCGGCATTACCCATGAATCAAGTCATTATTAACTCAGCAAGTGTCAGGCCTGGTTACCAAAGCACATGGTCTGGAAACAGAGCAGTTAATACGCCAGGAGGATTAGGTACCACTTAAACTTGCCACCACAATTAGAAACTCAGAACTTTTGAAATATTCACTGAGGCATGTGGGGGAAAGGAGGCCCCAGTTTATCCACCAATGGTTAGCTGGAATCCTGCCTTCTGGAATGAATTTGGCTGGTGGCCACATAGGACTGGCAGGGGTGTCTTTGTATCAAGGTGCCCTGCCCAGTGGGTGGAAGCCTGAGAGCTCAGGGCCTCTTGGGCCCCTGACATCTGACGGTCTGGGCTGCTGGCTTTGGGTTACTCCATGACAAGCCTACAGGTTACCAGCCTGCTTTTTCACCCCTTGGATTCCAGCAGGGTATGGAGGAGAGGAAGCCTAACATGGAGTTGAGGGGCCCAGGGTGGGTGACTTGGGACCAATCAAGGCTCCTCCCTGGACTGTGGCTTCATTCTCTGTAAAATGGTGATGATAAACTTTGCCCTGACTTCTTCATGGGCTGCTGCAAGAATCAAATAAGATAGTCTATGGGAAAATTATGGATTGGAGGAATAAATTAATAATAATAATAATAATAATAACTTGCAAATTTATAGAGCTTTAAAATCCGCATAGCACTTTCTATCTTTCTATATATCTCTTGGTTACTTTGGTCTGGCATTTTTCTTAGATCAATATAAAACACAAATGACTGTGTCACTCTCCTGCTCAAGAGGTCGCAATGATTCCCTCTTACCTCTAACATAAACTCTAAATGCTTCTGATAGACATTTAAAACCCTTCAATATCTAGCTCCCACCTACTTGCTAGTCTAGACTGATTTCTCATTACTCTTCTCTGGTTGCTCTATGCTCTGGCCAAACTAATGGACTTGTTTCCTTTATGAAATATTATATATTTTTGTGCAGGATGTCTCCCACGCTTGAAATACTCTTTCTTACTCATACCTCCTGCATTCCCTACTTGTCCTTTCAAAGTTCAACTCAAATTTTACCTTCTAGAAAAGGTTTTTATTTAATTCTTCAAGTTGTTTATATTCCCATGCCCAAACTACCTTGTATTATTTTGTATGTATATGTATGTGTACATGCCAATATGCACGTGTGTACATGCCTATATACATATGTGTACACATATTTCATAGATACATATACATATAGATAGATATAGATATAAACAGTATTTGTTAATTTACTAATTATTAATAATTGACATATTGCCACTCCAGGGAACATGAAGGTTCTTTGAGGGCAAGAACTGCTTCATTTTCATTTCTGTGTCACAGTGTCTATTCAGTGCCTAGCACATAGTAGGCGCTTTGTAAATACTTGCTAGATTGAGTTGGAGTAAATGATGCTTTCTCTTACTCTTCTCATACAGTTACATCAAGGGTTGAATGGTGTGGTGGGTGGAGATTAGGTTGGAGATCCAAACGGATAACAGCTGTAGTTGCTATTATTATTATTATTATTATTATTGTTATATTCACAAAAATTCTACTCTAATGCTTCATCAGGACATGAAAGGGACCCAGGGCTCTAAGAGGTTCTACCAGCAAAGCTCAGACTGTAACTTAGATGCAGTCATCAAGTCATAGGGATGCCAAGGTGGAAGGCCTTTTGAGAACAGACTCAAAGACAGCGAATCTATCTGTAGGTTGGCTATGGACCACAGGGTGATGCATCTTTCAGTTCCATCATCTTTCCAAAACCATCTACCAAGTCACGGAGGAGTTGTGACCTGCATGCATAGGTGGATCGATGAACCACACTGAAGAAAGCAGTTACCTCTGAAAAGTACACATGGGAGACGTTGAGTTGCTGTCATTCTCTAAACCAACAAGAGAATATGCCTACAGTATGAAGACTAGCCTAGCTATCCCTCAAGGATAAAGGTTTTAGGCCCTGGCTATCTTGAAATATTCTACTAATAGGGCAGCTACATGGCTCAGTCGATAGAGTGCCAGGTTTGGAGACCGGAGGTGTTGGGTTCAAATGTGACCACGGACACTTCCTGTTTGTTCCTAGACAAATCACTTAATCCCAATTGCCTAGCCCTTACCATTCTGCCTTGGAATCAATACTTAATATCAATTTTAAGACAAAAGGCAAGGTTAAAAAAATAAAAAAAATATTTTATGAAGGTGGGGAGGAGTGGAATGAAATTGATGAGATTTCATGGATGATTTCTCTATTCCATCCCATTAAAGAAACTATTATTTAGCATCTCCTTTGTGTAAGGCTTTTGAATAGGCACTAGAGAGAGAAAAACAATAGAAACCAAGCAGTACTGGAAAAAAACAAAACAAAACAAAAAAAACAACAACACATTTCTCTTATGTTGCTTAGGAACAATTTCAGTGATTTGTTTATCCTTTGCTTTATCACCAGACACTGGTCATGCATGCAGCAGGTGCTCAAAAGGGGACTTTTTAAACTGTTTTTCTCTCATTCTAGAATTTTTGCTGGAAATCAGGATTGCTGAATAGCTAATGCCACCAATGCTCACTACTGCTTGTGAAATCTGAAGTAAGTATAGTGATAATCCTTTTTATATTTATATAGTACTTCACAGTTTCCTATGTCCATCTCAACAGTCAATCAATCAACAAACATTTATTAGGCATATTTTATGTGCCAGGAACCCACTTGATCCTTATCATACCCCTGTGAAGTAGGCAAGACAGAAGATTTTTGCATTTGTTTAATCTCCCTTTTGGAGAGGGAGAATCTGGAAGAGAGATGAAATCATAGAGTCACGAGACTTCAGGGCAGGAAGACGCCTCTGGGGTCATCCAATCTAACCTGTACCTAAGTAGGAATCTCCTCTACAATATCCCTGACAAATAGTCATCCACATTCTGGTTAAAGATCTCTAGTTTGAGAGAACTGAGACAAGATTGACCTCTAACTCAGTGATCTGTCAGTCAGTGTCCTGGGATGCTTCAGGCTCCTTCTGGATATGATGCCTCCAAATGCAGACTATTCCTGACTCCAGGTCCACTCAAAATGGTGACAAGCAACCAAAGGGGTGATTAAGGGATAAATCGGTAACAAGTGAAAAATTGTTTGATGCTCCCGAACTACTATATTTCTGCAAATGGGTAGGAAGTACCAAGGACTATTGAAATTAAAAATCTGTGTAATGAGGCTGAAGGGAAGGGCTCAGATTAGACAGCTAGGCATATTCAGAGAGAACCAACCACTTGCCAGGAGAAGTAAAATTCCCCCAAACTGTGTAGCTCTAGAATTCCAAGGATTTTTTTAAACCCTTACCTTCCACTTTAAAATCAACACTTTGTATTGGTTCTAAGGCAGAAGAGTGGTAAGGGCTAGGCAATGGGAGTTATGTGACTTGCCTAGGGTCACACAACTAGGAAGTGTCTGAGGTCAGATTTGAACCCACGATTTCATGTCTCTAGACCTGGCTCTCAATCCACTGATCTACCCAACAACCCCTTCCCCAGAGGATTTTGAGCAGTTGTCTGATCTTATCCTGGAAAATAGGTGGGTAATGGAGCCAGGTCCAGCTTGCTCTAGAGAAATTTCCAATACAAGTATTTACACCTCAGAAATTGGTGATCAGATTAGGGTTTGCTTTGTTGTTTTGTTCACTGCTTACACTTAGGAAGGTGATGGAGAAAATGTTAATAATGCAGACAATTAAAAGGGACTTTAGAAATGATAACCTTGAATCTCTTTATTTTAGAGATGGGAAAACCAAGGCCTGAGATTTGAAACCAGATCTTTTTACTCTAAATTTGGCTCTTTACCCACCATGCAAAATTATCTCTCATTTGGATTGAATCTGATGATAATGATATGAAGGTTTTGGCAGGATTACCAGCCCTGTAATCTTCACTTAGCACAGCAAGTTGTTTCCAGATCCAGAGAAATCAACAATTGATTAATCGATTCATCCCACCTGCTAATTTTGTTTTGTCTTGGAAGAAAATGGATATTTACTGGGGATCTTTAAAAGGGCCTCATTTTCTCCTCGCCTGGACCAGGCATGTGCATACCAGAGTGCAGAAGTTCTGCTTGTCGTCCACTCACTTTTGAACTTAGCTGGTGACCAGAGTAAAAACTGCTCATGTGACTTCCAGAGCCAGAGCATCACAGAAGGAAGCAGAGGATTAAAGGATTTAGAGTTGAAAGGGGCCTTAGAGGCCAGTTGTAAGCATCCAGAGTTTCCAGTGGGTGGAAGAGCACAGGGAACCATCTTTCCCTCTCCAAGACTGACTCAGGTGGTTGTTTTTATAGTACTCTTAAATCCCTTGAGGTAACTTTCTTATAATTGCTCTTAAATATTTTGATTAGTGCACTGTGGCTGAGAAAGCAAATTGGCATGGATTCTTTAAGACATTACTGTGTCTACACCAAACCGTTCTTGCCGGCAGAACATTCTTAATAAAAACAATCAATCAGGCTTAGACTTAATTTGGCGTCCTATCTGGGCTCTTATTAAAGGGGTCTTCCATTTCCCAAGGGAAGCCATTCTTTAGACAAAGCATTGTTTAACAGCACAGGTAGCCTTTTTGGTTATTGTTGTTCTGACACTGGCTGAGAGGGAGGGAGAAAAGAGGATCTTAGTTCCTGTTTATGGATAAGCATTGCAAAGGTAGAAATTTCCTTTTAAGATGTGGTGTGCGGGTAGTACAATGGAAAGAACCTTTGCCTGGGAGTCAGAAGAACAGGATTCTAGATTGAACTCTGTACTTCTCTACTTGAAAAGTTGTGTAGATATGGAAAATATTCTGGAACCTCTTTGATCTTAAATTCATTGTAAAACAGGAAGACTAAGGTAGGTTCAGCTTAACCTATCAGGCTTTCATGAAGACTGGAAGGGATATGTATGTGAGGACTAAAATTTTCTGGATATTATATACTAATTTATAATTAGTTATTGGATAGTTAAAGTTGGAGTTGGAGAGAAAGGCACAGAGTCAAATTGCTATGCCCAGCAAATCTGAGATTCCCACTCACCAAAGACTTGGTGTGAGCTGCCCCACCAGCCAAGTTCCCTGACTCAGAGATAAAAGCCTAGATCCCAGCTTCTTCCTTGAACCCTAATTTATAGCTTCCATGACATCAATCCTTCTGGGTCTCTCTGTTTGGACAGACTTGACCTCAGTCTGGGTCAGTGACCAGTCTTCCAGATGTTAAGAGTCACAAGAATAAGAGACAAGTGTCTTCCTGGATGCCAGGGAGCAATAAGACCTCTGGAATCCTCCCATGTATGCATGTGTGCCCCATCAAAGGTTTGGGTTGAGACCTGGGACCAAAATGGATTTTCAAAAATTTTCTTTCTAAAAGGAAAGAAGTGGGAGGAGGGCAGCTGGGTGGCTCAGTGGATTGAGAGTCAGACCCAGAGATGGGAGGTCCTGGGTTCAAATTTGGCCTCAGATACTTCCTAGCTATGTGACCCTGGGCAAGTCATTTAAACCCCTTTGTCTAGACCTTGCCACTCTTCTGCCTTAGAACCAATACCCAGTATTGACTCTAAGATGGAAGGTAAGGATTTTAAATAAATAAGAAAATAAAAATAAAAGGAAAGAAGGGTATAAATTCATATGGAATTCACACATGTGTGACAAAATAATTATGAAGCTTTAAGTGCTTCACACATTAAGGGAATTCTGCAAGATGGACTTGGAGAAAGGAGGACTGAATAACATATTTATTTACAAGCTGTGTGACCCTGACCAAATCATTTCACTTTTTTCAGCCTCGATTTCCTTTTCTGAATAATGAGGGTGTTGGACTTGATGGCCTGTAATCTTCCTTCTTGTTTTAAATCTATGAATCTAGGATCCTATTAAAATCTCCTCCTGTCCTGAGACTCAAGTTTCCTTTTCTGTTACATGATAGGGATGGAACTCACTGATTTCCACCTTCCAACTCTGGAACCAAGACCTAAGGAAAGGAATATATAGGTTGATTCCATAGTGAATGCAGAAAACCTTGGGCTCCAATATAAAAAGAATACAAAGAAGGTCCCAACACATTAGGGGGAAAGAAATGCTGCAGACAAACTTGAAGATATAGGAAAGAGTGGAGCAGGATGGGATGCATAATGGGAATAGCCACATGGATGAGATCTTAGACACACCTGAAATATTCAAGTCACAGTAATACTAGCTCACATTTCTAGAATGTTTTGCAAATCACTTTGCTCACAATAATCCTATGAGCTACTAATCTTCCTGATTTCATTTTAGAGATGATAAAATTAAGGACTAAAGAGGTAGAACTCAAGGATACACGAATATAAAGGAGGCCAAGACTAGGACCCTCACTCTTTGTTTCCTCTTTGTTCAAAGAATTTTCCCAATTACACATAGCAACAATTTTCAACATACATTTTCCAAAATTATAAGATCCAAGTTGTCTCCTTCCCTCTCCCCTCTTAGAGATGTTAAGCAATTTGATCTGGCTTATACATGTATTATCATACAAAATATACTTCCCTATTGGTCATTGTTGTAAGGGAATAGTCATAGAAAACCAAAACCCCCAAATAAAGCCACAAATAAACTAATGTGAAAAATGGTAAACTTTCATTTGCATCTGACGCCAACATTTTTTCAATGTATGCAGAGAGCATTCTTTGTCATAAGTCCTTCAGCCATCTAACTCTTACATCCAATGGTGCCACCCAAGATCACTCAATTCCAAACATGGGGAATGAAGAAAGATTAACTCCATTGAAAATGATCGGGTCTGCAGAGTTAGGAACCCAAAACTAAACAGAGAAGTTCTCTGTTTCACCTGCACGGGAAGAATAAAGGGCAGAAGGACATCAGAAAGATGTTTTTCATTCAAGAAGCACATATATTATGTGCCCAATGAATGGAAAACCCTGGACTGGGCTCCTTCAGATAACACAGAGATAAAAGAGACAGAGATACTCTTCCCTCGTAGGGTAAATACTACAATTCAAAAAGTACATCCTGCATGCCTTTGAGAAGAACACACAAGGTACTAGGAAAATGTCCAAGCCTCACTTAGCTGCCTTGGGAGCAGATCCAAAATGTGACCACAAATCTTGGGTCAATCAGTCCTTTCAGTTTGTATAACCCTGTCATTATTCTGGATGAACAAATTCTTTTGGAAGAAAGAAAAGGTGCCAGGGTTGGCCTTCACATTAATTTCAGTCAGAGAACAGAAAAACCTTGTTCAAACAACTCTTTAGGTTCATGCAATTTTAAGGATAAAGTGGTTTGCTTAGTAGACCTGGAATTAGGAGCCCTTGGTTGAGATGCTGACTGTCAGTTATCTCAGAGCAGACAGAGCTAGAAGGGACATCAGAGATCATTTATTTTAATCCTGACCCTTTATTTCATTGATTGATTCACTTGTATTTGTTTATTTTTGTCTATTACCTATCTATTAAGCCTCAGTTTCCTCATTTGTAAAGAGAGTATAATAATAGCACCTACTTCCCAGGATTATTGAAAGGATCATATGAGATGAGAATTGTAAATCACTTAGGACAGAGTCTGACACATAGTGGGTGCTAGATAAATGTTAGCGATTATTGTTGTTACTTTTAGAGACTGGGGCACCGATTTATCCAGGGCAGCAGTACCCCTTCCAGGCTTGATTCTACTACTGATCATTATGGAAACTTTGACCTTTTCTATTTTGGTCTTGGCAGAAGTCATCTCTCCTTAGGCTGCCCAGTAGCCCTCTGTTCCCTGGACCTTCTCCTTATTATTTCCTTAAGATACCTTCTCATATTGGTATCAGACTTACTGCTTAGCCCACTGCTTCTCAGAACATCTAAGCTCAAGTGATCCAAGCCCTAGCTTCCACCTTCCCAGTAGGAGGAATTACAAACCCAACCATCCCCTCATTAAAGATCAAGGTAGATGAAAGGACTGGTCCCAGGTTACACTAGTAAATAGCAGGGCTGAGATTTTATCCCTGGTTCTTTGTCTCCAATTTTGTTCTTTCTATTCTACCTACTGTGTGACTTGGGTAAGTCATTTTCCTTTCTCTGGTCCTGATTTTCCTTATTTATAAGAATGAGGAGGTTGGACGAGATGGGCAATATAATCTCTTCTAGCTCTAATATTCTAGAATTCATAAGGTCTAGGATTAGAAAGGATTTTAGAGGTCACTAAGTCCAACCCCCTTACTTTGCAGTTGAGGAAAATGAGACCTGGACTTATCCAAGGTCACTCAGGTAGTAAGTAGCAGAGGAGGGATTCAAACTCAGATCCCATGAAATCTGATTTATTCCATTTCCTCCTCTTTAGTTAAGTTCTTCAGCATGGCCAAACTCATGGTGTCCAGGCATCGAGAACCAGATTAAAGTAAGAAGTTAAGGCTGTATCTGGAGGAGACCCTTCTTGATATAAGGGGCAGCCCCTTTTTTTAGCACAAAGAATTGAATTTTCCCCCATGGAGGCCCAAGGAAGCTCTGGAGAGTGTTACAAAGGCAAAAGGGTGATCCGTGGGCCAAGATCTTGTTTCAGGATGTGTGACTAAGATGGTGATACCATTCTTACTCATAGTGCACTGAATTCTTCAGAAACTGCCAACCACCCCACAAAGATGCCAGCTGCCTCTTTTAGATTGGGCAGCATCTATCGGTGCACAAGACAACACAGGATTTTTTTAACTTTGTTTTGGTTTGTTTGAGGTGGAAACAAAGCTATATCTTCTTAGAAACGAGATGTTAAATTTAATCCGATATTCAATCTCATCCAATCCAATCCTATCATAAACATTTATTAAACACTCATGATTTGTCAGCACTATGCTGAGGGGTAGAGATACAAAGACAGAGTTAAACAATTTCTGCCTTCAAGGCGTTCCCATTTATGGGGGAGGAGACAATATGTATTGAATACTTGTTATGTCCAACTCTTCTTGACTCGTTTTAGGGTTTCCTTGGTAAAGAGACTAAAGTGGTTTGCCATTTCCTTCTCCAGCACATTTTACAGATGAGAAACTGAGGCAAACAGGGCTAAGGGATTCACCCAGGGTCACGCATCTATAAGTATCTACGGTCAAATTAGAACTCATGTCTTCTTGACTCCAAGCCCATCACCCTATCCACTGCCCAATCCCTGAATATATATGTAACTATAAATCATATAGAAAGTAATTCAAAGCAGATTCAAAGGGGGAGAGCACTAACCATTGGTTATAGGAAAGAGGGGAGAGTGTAATCAAGAAAGGTCTAGGAAGAAGCATGTTGGAGTCGTGAAGGAAGTGAGAAATTCCATGATGTGGAAATTAGGAGGAAGAACACTCCAATATGGAGACTGGGATCAGCCTAGGCATGGAGGTAGAGTTGGGATTCACTATATACGGAATCTGTAGTAAACCAGTTTAACTGGGTATATGTGAAAGGAAGTAATATGAAATGATCCCAGAAAAGGCTCATATTATAAAAGTCACATTGTAGAGGGGAGCCTTGAATGTCAGATGGAAGATTTGGGCCTTGAATATCAGGTTGGAAATTTTGTAATTTCTGGAAGAAGCAATAGGGAGATATTGGAGGCTTCTGAGCGGAGGGTGATGTGATCCTATTCAGGTTGTTGGAACATCAATATGGCAGAGGGGCAAAGTATGGCTTGGAAAGGAGAGATGCCAAAATCAGGGAGAACAATTCACAGGCTATTGCAGTGGTCTAGATAATACAAATTATGTCTTCATAGTTTTTCCAAAATTCTTTCCAATGTTATAACAATGATAAACCAGCATTTATTTCTATGGCCCATTAGAGTCTGCAAAGGGCTTTCCTCACAGCAACTCTGTGAAGAGGATGTGGGTATTATCTTTTCTATTTTATGGATGAAGAAACTGAGGTTCAGAGACAGAAAGTCACAATCACCTCCCCAATTCTAGTTTTTTGTCTGTTTTCCTTATTATCACTTCATGACAATATTGCCCTGTCCTAACTTCACCCTCTTGTTGGACTGTTGCCCATGTTTGACTTGGCTTTCTTAATTTGACTCCTAGCTTTTCCTCAGACTGGTGGAATGGAAAGACCACAGGTGGCTCAGTAGAACAAGAGTCAGACATAAAGACAGGAGGTCCTGAGTTCAAATCTGGCCTCAGATACTTCCCAGCTGTGTGACCCTGGGCAAGTCACTTAACTCCAATTGCCTAGCCCTTACTGCTCTTCTGCTTTAGAACTGATACACAGGAAAGAAAGGAAGGAAGGAAGGAAGGAAGGAAGAGTAATGGATTCTAGTCCAAGCTTTGCCTTTTATTCTCTGCATGATCAGGCTCTTTTTCTGCTAAGTTAGAGTAGATATCCTTTCAGCTCTGAGTTTCCATGCTTGAAGTTCTAAGGTGCTTCTCTTCGTACTCTGATAGTATGCCTTCCAATAGAGACCCAAGGAGATTAAGTGACTTGTCCATGGTGGCAAAGATAATAAAGTATCAGAGATGGCAAGATTTGACCTATCTCAGTTAGGTAGTACAATGGATAGAACAAAGTGCCTAGAGTTGGGAAGACCTAAGTTCCAATCTAGCCTTAAAGAGTTATTGATCTGTGACCCTGGGTAAGTCGCCTAACCCTATTTGACTCAGTTTCCTCATCTATAAAATAAGGTAGTGAAAGAAATGGCACACCACCCCAGGATCTTTGTCATGAAAACCCCAATTGGGGTTGCAAAAAGTTGGACAGGACTGAAATGAAAAGCACCAACTTCTGACCCCAGATCTTTCTACTGTACCATGATGCCTTAAGGGTATGAGGTGTTCCATTCTTGTTTCTGTATCCCTAGCCCCTAACACAGTGCCTTGTGATTGGTGGGCATATAATTAATGTTTGCAGAATTGAATTGAAAGAAAATGTCATATTTGAATGACAGCTGGGCAGATAATTATCACTGGGCTCATGGTCCATGGAGATATTAAGGAGGGAAGGAGCCAACCACAAGTTGTTAACAAGCATGCACTAACACTTGAAATTTTTTTTACACTTTTCTATGTTTGGAAAAGTACCTTTCAGCCCACAACACCTGTGAAAAAGAAGTAGCTGCTCCATCGCAGAAGCAGACAATAGACCTTGATGTCTCTTTTCTCCTTGGTAATTTTCACTGGGTGTTGTTTTGGGTTAATTTGGGTTAATCGTATCATGCAACAGCAGGTAATCTTGCCTGTCAAAACAACAGTGCAGAAGACTTTACAGGTTTTATCTCATCATTGTCATCCTGCTCCAGCAAGAGAGAACTGCCAGGAAGCAGGAGAAAAAAAATCGGAGACAGTCTGGCCTAGAAAGGGAATGATATTGAGGATGTTTGGGACAGCTGGAGGACATACTTGAAAGAGGCATTGTCCATGTATTGATCTAGTGGCCTTAAGACCTGGACGTAGGACCCCAGCTCTGCCACTAAGTATCTTCAATTTGTGCATCTCATTTTCCCTCTTCTGCAAAATTAAGCAGTTGATCTGGTTCCTGGGTTCTAGAGTCTTAAAAAAATTTTTTTAATGTCCTGGACCCCTTTGGCAGTCTGGTGAAGCTTACGCACCCCTCAGAATGATAATGATGCTGAAGAGAATGGTATTTATACAGCACTTTAAAGTTTGCAAAGATCTTTACATATGTTGTCTCTTTCAGTCCTCACAAGAAACCTGTGGGGAAAATACTATTGTTATCCCCATTTTACAGATGAAGAACTTGAGTCTGAATGAAGTTAACTTTCTAAACCACATTCCCATAGTTAGTAAGTATCTAAGGCAAGGTTTGAACTCAGGGTTCCTGACGTCTGGTCAAGCATTCTATTCACTGTACTACCTAGCTGCCTATATATCTACAATGATTTGTTGCTCACATCATAAGTGAAGGAAATGCTAAATTTAGTCAGGGGTCAGTAAAAATGGAAATATTTTCTTCATCACAGAATCACCCCCAATGAAATCTGTCTATGGATTCTTTGAGGGTTGGTGGACTCTACAGATGTCAAGAACCTCAAGTCCTCTCAAACTTGAAGGCACTACAGTTGTATGAAAACATAACATTAGAGGATCATGGTTTTATACAGAAGAGGATCATAGATTGGGAGTTGGAAGCAAGGGGTGTGCTGAGGCCAGCTAGAGCCACAGCGAGAGCAAATGATGCAAATCAGGACTTGATGTTATTGCTAGACTGATCATCTAGAATTAAGAAAGAAATGGAGAATCTAAATAATTCAGATTTAAGTTAAAAAGTATGTAGTGGATGCATTTTATTTTTTTAAATCAGAGAGTCAGTTGTTAAGCATTTACCAGTATCTCTCTGTCTGGAAGGGACCTTTGAGGTCATCTGTCCAGTCCCTCTTTTTGACAGGTGAGGAAACTGAAATAGAGAAGGTATGTGACTTGACTAATGTCACACATGTAGTAAGGAACAGAGACTGAATTTAATCTATTTAGCACTTTTTCTGCTATGGGACCTTAGAAGCCAATTAATCCATTTCCTCCATTTTAGAGATGAGGAAACTGAGGACCAGTAAGGGTGAATAATTTGCCCAAAGTCCAAAGCAACTAAAGAGCAGATCCAAGATAATGTAAGGGGTAAAAAGGGGTTTTGATTGGGTAAATATTAAAAGGTTGGTTGCCAGGGGATTGAACAATTATCAGTACCCAATTAAAGAATAACCTCAAGTTAAAATGACTTTTATGGAAATTTATTTAAAAATGAGAAGAGGAAGTAGAAATAAGGAGATAAGAGAGAGAATAAGATAGGATAAATCCCCTAGTTCAATCCAGGTAGATCTAATTAACCCTCAGCAGAGGGAAATCCGGCCTTGATCCCAAGGCCTGGAAGCCAGAGGCCTGAAGGGCCTCAAAGGCGAATGAAGCAAAAGCTTCAGCCACAGAGTTTCTATTAAAAGGACATTACTTAAAGGAAAGACTTTAAAACCAAGCAAGAGTTAGAGAAAATTACAAAATGTAAATTAAATGGTTTTGATTATATTAAACTAAAAAGTTTTTGTACAAACAAAAACAATGTAGTCAAAATCAGAAGGGAAACAACAAATTGGGAAAAAATCTTTATAATGAAAAACTCTGACAGAGGTCTAATCACTCAAATATACAAGGAGCTAAAGCAATTGTATAAAACATCAAGCCATTCCCTAATTGATAAATGGGCAAGAGACATGAATAGGCAATTTTCAGGTAAAGAAATCAAAAGTATCAATAAGCACATGAGAAAGTGTTC
>NC_058131.1:80233995-80298006 GCF_016433145.1 Gracilinanus agilis
TTCTTTCTTTCTTTTCTTCTTTCTTTCTTTCTTTCTTTCTTCCTTTCTTCCTTTCTTTCTTTTTAATTTTTGGCCATTGACAATAGTGAAATTATGGAAATTTTTGATTTGTAAGTGAACCCAGAGATCATTTAGGTCAACCCACATCTGAGTGGGAATATCTCTTTTAAAAGGCAGCAAACTTACTACTTCCCAAAACAGCCTTTTATACTTTTAGTCAACTTGAAATTTAAGAAATATTTCCTTTTATCAGGTTGAAATCTGCCTCTGTGACTCTTACTGTGAAAGTTCTTTCTGTGTGCTGGCACAAATCTGGAATGATAGATGTTTAAAAGCAACAGAGTTATACTACTTTCTGGCACTACCAGGTAACATATTACTCAGTTCAGTCAAGAGACTGATTGGCTCACTAATGTTTATATGTGAATGGGGGCTTGCTAAAGTGAGTTTCAATGACTTTAGTAATCATAGATAGCATTTATACAGATCTTTAAGGTTTGGAAACTGCCTTATAAATATTATCTTGGGCAGCTCGTGACCCAGTGGATAGAGCACCAGCCTATATTCAGAAGATTCTGGGTTCAAATTTGATCTCAGATTCTTCCTAGCTGTGTGACCCTGGACAAGTCATTTAATCCAGTTTGCCTATCCCTTGCCATTTTGTGTTAGAATTGTTGCTCAAGACAGAAATTAAGAGTTTTTAAAAATGTTATCTCATTTTCTTTGCATAACAACCCTCAGAAGTATGTGCTTTTGTTACCCTCCTTTTTCAGATGGGAAAGCTGAGGCAGACAAAGTTTAAAGTGTTTTATCCGGGGTCACAAGTATAGTCTGAAGATGGATTTGAATTCTGGTCTTTCTGATTCTAGGTTCAATATTCTATTTGTTGCACAATCTAGCTTCTTGGAAATAGTCATTTGAAAAGAGTTTATTGTAGTGATCCTATCCAAATGTGATACATATTTATTTAGCATCCAGCACTTAAAAATATTCTTGAAACCATTCTTCTTGGAATCATGAGTTCTAGGAGCATAGTAACAATTTTTTTTAAATGTAATTTGAGCCAAGATGATTTCTAATTTCAATTAAAAAAATCAACTAGTAAATATTTATTAAGTGCCTACCATGTGTTGGGCATTATGCTAAGTGCTGGGGATACAAAAAGAAGCAAAAGGCAGTCCTTGCATTCAAGAAGTTCATAATGTAATAAGGAGAGATCTGAGGCAGACAGACCCACGAGCAAGACATTGGCATGATCCAGGGGTGAGGTGATGAGGGCCAAAGGAGGATCAGTGTCAGAGGGGAGAAGGAGATGTATTTGAGAGATGTTGCAAAAGCAAAATCAATAGACTTTGGCACTAGATTAGATATAGGGCAGAGGGGAGAGGGGGAAAGGGAGGGATCCAGAATGATTCCCAGGTTGGGAGCTTTTTTCTTGGACTGGGAAAATGGTGTTGCCCTCTACAGTAACAGGGAGGAGGGGAGGGGAGGAGTCAGGACGAAAGATAATGACTTCTATTTTGGGTGTATTGAGTTTAAGATGTCTACTGGACATTCAATTTGAAATGTCTGAAAGGCAGTTGGCAAAGAAAGCCTGGAAGTCAGCAAAGAGGATGGGGTAGGTTGGGAGGATTTGAGAATCATCAGCATAGAGTTGATGTTAATTAAATCCATGGGAGCTGATTAGGTCATCAAGGGAAGTACTGTAGAGGGAGAAGGGGACCCAGGGCAGAATCCTAAGGGATACCTAGAGTTAGAGGGTGTGATATGTTGGAGGATACAGCAAAGAAGGCAAAGGAGGCTGGTCAGATAGGTGGGAGGAGAACCAGGAGAGACTGGTGTCCTGGAAAAAAAAACTAACTAATATTATAAAGAGTTTACTATGTGCCAGGCACCGTGCCAAAGGCTTTATCATTGTTATGCCATTATAGAGAAGAAAGTATCAAGGAGGAGAGAGTGATCAACAGTGTCAAAGGGAGCAGAGAGGTCAAGGAGAATGAGGATTGAGAAAAGGCCACAATGACTGTGCTGAATGAGGGATGACTTCATTTTAAAATATAGATATTAATAAGCAAAGCCAAGTAGGAAAAAAGATGGATTTTCTGTGTGTAGATGAGGCTGGTCATTTTCAGTGTCCTATTTTTCTCCCTCAAAGAGCCTCCTCACTAAGGAGAAACAGAAGCAGCAAACCTTCACTTTACTGCTCTTTCACCAAAAGTCTTGTCATGGGAAAAGGGCATTAGACTTATTCTTCTTGGCTACAGAGGCTAAAATGGAGTACAAATGAGGGACTTAGTCGAATTCAACAAAAGAAAGAACTTTCTAACATTCAGACCTGCCCCCAAATGGAATGGATTGCCTCAGAAAGTGAGGAGTTTTGCATCATTGGAGGGGCTCGAACGTAAACTATATGACTGCTTCTAAGGGTATTATAGGGTGGGATTCATGATTCAGAATGGAGCTAAACTAGAAGACCATACTAGATTAGAAATCCTTCCGTCTCTGACAAATCTATGAATCTATTCTTCTTTTTAAAAATCCTTACCTTCAGTCTTAGAATCAATACTAGGTATTGGTTCTAAGGCAGAAGAGTGGTAAGGGAGAGGTAATCAGGGTTAAGTGACTTGTCCAGGGTCACACAGCCACATTTGGACTTCTACTCTTCAAATTTGCCTCTATCAACTGAGCCATCTAGCTGCCCCATGTTAGTAGAAATTTCAAACATTGATTCATACCTACTACCTGAGAATGGTATAGTGGGAAGAATGTGGAGTTGAAGTCTATAAAGTCCTGTATTCTAATCCCAGCTCTGTAGTTTACTAGCCAAATAAATGGGCAGCTACTTTCCCTCGTCTTAGCCTTAAGTTTTTTCACAATCACACAAAGAACTAATACATACTCAGAAGTGTATGTATTTATTTAGATTAATTCCCTTTTTAATTTATATTTATATATATATATAGATTATTGTCTTTATTTACATTCATATAGATTATTTTCCCTTTTCTTAGATCCCATTGGTGGCATAGATCTATTAATGATAACATAGAATCAAAGAGTATAAACAATTTGGCACTTTGGAGGCATAGTTCAAAATTAGTTTCCAGAATGGCTGGGACAATTCACTGTTTCCTCAATGGTGTATTAATGGACCTGTTTTCCCACAGCCTCCCCCTCACCTCCCCCCCCCCCCCCAATTCATCATTTTCCTTTTGTGTCAAGTAGATCAATATATAATGGCTATGAGATGGAACCTCAGAGTTGGAGTTGCATTAATTTACATTTCTTGACTATGCATTTTTGTTTTGCCTTTTTTTCAGTAGGGAAAGATAGAAGGAAGAAAAATATTAATGGTTGTTAATGGAAAAATATTAAATATTTTTTAAAAAAGGATTGTTATTTGGTCATTGGTACTCAAGGAAAGAAACATGAAATGGAAGATTTTTTTTAAATACTTAGGCTTTTCTCCTGTAAAATAAGGATAATAATGCCTCTTCTATCTACATCACTTTTCACATGGCATTGTGGAGAAAAACATTTGAATACACCTTAAAGAACAGCAAAAATGGGAACTACTGTAATGATGATGATTGATGATGATAGAAGTAATAATGGGGACTGTCTCCTGTTT
Organism: Gracilinanus agilis; assembly: GCF_016433145.1. Taxonomy (NCBI): domain Eukaryota; kingdom Metazoa; phylum Chordata; class Mammalia; order Didelphimorphia; family Didelphidae; genus Gracilinanus; species Gracilinanus agilis. The sequence continues at coordinate 80,237,627 of NC_058131.1, forward strand.
GGATACAAGTCCCTGACTTTACTCTTTTTTTTTTTAACATTTATTAATATACATTTTTAAGCCTGACTTTACTCTTAATGAGTCCTCTTCTCAGTGGCGATTCCCATCTTAGGGAATCCTAAACTGTCTCCTCTCATAGCAGCACCAAATATTTCACCAGCATGTTCCCTGGTCAATGTCTTCCAGTCTTTGTCTGTCCACATGGTGATACTTCCATGTAGATTTTGATGGTGCCCACTAGCAATTTTTAAAATGTATCAGTCAGGACACATTCTCACCTCCTATATCCCGTGAGTCTTGATAAAAGATAAAGGACCATTCTCCCATCAATTAGGAAGCAATGTAGATAAGTTCCATACCATTTATAATTCATTGCACCTTTATTAAGTATTCATACGCCATTTATAGGCGCATCGCTGAAGCACCTTACGTAATAGAAGACACAGAGTTGATGGGAGAGGGAAGGAGAGAACTTCATTTTTGCTGGGAGAGACAATGGAATGTGAGAGGGCTACTTTTTCATACATGTCACTTTCTGGACAAACTTTGTTGGCTTAAATGATGGACAGACATCACTTCCTAGTATGACTTCACAAGAAGTCACTAATTCTTTGTGAACTTTCTTAGGGAAATGAGTGTATAAGTTTCCATGTTTATTTATTTTTTCTAATGTGACCAACACATCTTTATATCCCCAGTGCCATGCACAGAATGTGACATGTAGTAAGTTCCTAATAAATGTTGGTTGATCCAAAATAGATTAAGGAGGTAGAGTTACTGTGTATCTAGAGAGTATTAGGGCTTATTGGATTTGAAAGATCAGAAGAACTGGGTTCAAATGTGCTACTTATTACCAGGGTGAATTTGGGCATGTCATTGGGACCCAGTTTCTAACCCATAAAAGGAGGCTGAATTAGATGGTTTTTTAACTCCTTTCTTCCTCTGTTATTCTAGGCCCCTGTGAATTAGAGACACATTAGCTTGTTCTATAAGGAAGAAATAAGAGTAAAACAAAAAAAAAATCAACAGATATTCATTAAACAACAACTATTGGTAGGATTCTGTTCTAGTCCTTGCCCTAAAGGAGTCTATAATCTGTCTTTTATCATAATACCACCCTAGTTGAGACCCTAATCATCCTGGAATATTGCAATAGTCTCCTAATTCTTTCCACCTTAGTTCTCTTTCTACTCTAATCCATCTGCCAACCTAACTATGGCACCGATCATGTCACTCTCCTATACAATAAACTAATGGTTGTTTATTGCTTTTATGATAAAATATAAATTCTGATGGGTATTTAAAGGTCTTCAAAAAATGGATATAAACCCATCCTTCCAGACTAACCAAAATATCATTCTCTTAGACCTAAGAATGTCTTAGAGAATAGAATAAGAATGTCTTAGACCAGCCTAAGTAGCTTTCTTATTCCTCAGATAAAAGGAACAAACCAACTTTGCACTGATCATTCCTAATATCTGGGTGATGGATAGATAGATAGATAGATAGATAGATAGATAGATAGATAGATAGACAGATTGATAGATAGAAGGATGGATAAATAGATGGACAGACAGATAGATATAGATAGATAAATAGATGAGAGGTGGATAGATAGATAGATAGGTAGATAGATAAATGAGAAATGGATAGATGGATAGATAGGTAGGTATATAGGTGATAGTTGGATAGGGAGGCAGAAATAGATAGAAAGGCAGATGAAAATAGATGGCAGATAGACGGATAGGTAGATGATAGATAATAGATGATAGATAGATGGATAGATGATAGATGGCAAGATCATTGGATAAATAGATAACAGACAGATGATATTCAGAGTTCAATCATTGATTTTGCCCTTATGGTGTGTTAGGCATTGTTCTAAGTGCTAAGGATAAAAACACAATCAAACAAAATAGTCCCTGCTCTTAAGAAGCTTATATTCTAATAGAGCCAGACAGCCCAAAAAGGGTAACTGAAAGTGGAGAATACAGGATGAATCCCCTACCACTAGAAGTTGGCATCTTCTCTTTGACTTATCATTTTAGAGGGTTACCAGTACAAAAGCATTGGGAATTTAAGTGATTTACCCAAGGTCACACAGTCAGCATGTTCAGAGTTAAGTCAACAAACATTTACTATGCATCTACTATATTCCAAGAACTGTGCTAAGCACTGGAAAGACAGAAAAAAGGAAGAAAGAATATTATTATGGAGTTCCCTACAATGCATTTCTCCCTATTTCAGTGGATAAAGTGCTAAACCTGAAGTCAGGAAGATCTGGCAAATCATTAAAAACAAAAACAAAATCAAACAAACAAACAAAGAAACCCACTGTCTATCTCAATTTCCTATTTGTAAAATACAAATAATAATAGCACCTTCCTACCTGGGTTGTTGAGAGGATAAAGTAAGATAATATTCACAAAGTATTTTGTAAACACACATGCATTCATATTCACATATGCATATTGTAAGGATGGGATTTTTGCAAGGGGGATGGGACTAAAGGAGCCAGAGAGAAGGCAGAGAGAAGGCAATTGACATTTGAGACCAGAGAGGATTCTGGGAGATTCTCTGGAGGAAGGAGGAGAGGAGAGGTCTTTGGGTGGAAGACTGGGAAGAGAGAGGAGGAAGACAACCCAGCTGGGATCCAGTCCTGAGGGCTTCCTAAGGATCTTTCTCTGGAAATTGAAACCCTGATTCTCTGATCAAGACTTCAATAATCAAGTTAGATAAATTTTTGGACTCCATTTTGGGAGTGATCTCTTAATCTCTTTTGCCCATTACCCAAACTTCCTGAAAGAACCCCTTTCAGTGAAACCTTACAGTTATAGGAAAGAATAAAAACAGAAGGAGAAGGGGCAGGGGAAGAATCTTAGGAGTGGGAATCCCAAAAAGTTCTCACCCAAGTGACAGACCCCATAGAAATAGAGAAGAGGGCACCCCAAAATCCCTCTGCCCTTCACCCCTTTCCCCAATCCCTGAATTGCAAATAATAAAAGCCATTCATTGGTCAGATAGCATTCCAGAGTGCCTGAGAAACTACAAGGGAGAGGGAAACCACAGCTTTGTCTGCTGCCTCCATCTTGAAGCTGGACCACCTGCTGTGAAATTAACTCATTAGGGGGAGGTTTGTGTGAACACCAACCTTATTCAGAATCAGATTGTGGTACCCCATACCTCATCTTATAGAGAAGTCTTGCCCCTAACTCCTGTGGGGTAGCACAACCATTCAGGTCACCCAGTTTCAGGGTGACACCCCCTTAAAATCTCCCACTGTATAATTGGCCCCAGGGGAGAGCTGGAAGAGAGACTCACCTTACAGACTCTCTTTATCTCCCATCTGTCAAACACTGGTTACTGATTTCTTTATTATTACAATATACACATCTATATGTAGGTGCATATATTTGCATGCTTACGTATATCCATATGTGTATAGTGTCTTTGTAGACATAAAAATGTATATGTGTGTACACCTATATGTAGTCATATCAACTATGTAATATATAAATAGGTATATGTGTGCAATATTAATGTTATTATTATTATTACTTCAGGCCAGTTCTTTATCTACTCTTCCACACTGATTTTGACACATAGTAGGTCCTTAATTAATGCTTCTTGATTGATATATAATTCAAAGTTCAGAATGACAGGGACAAGGGAAAGAACCATCCAAAATGCTCTAGGAAAATCTGAGGAAGATTACACTTTTTTCAGGGAAGGCCAGAAAAGTCTTCATGGAGGAGATGTCTCCTAAGCTGCCCTTGTAGGAAAAGAGGCAGAAGATGTGTTGACATGTGAGAAAGACTTAATCATGTTGAGATAAGGAAGGAACTCATTTCAGACCTGGTGAAGCCCCAGAAGTGAGCGGAGGCAGGTCAAGAAAAGCAATGGCCATTGGGTAGAAGTTATAAAAAGGTTCATTTAGACTCAATATTAGGAAAAACTTCCAAACAATCAGAGCTGGTTAATGGTGGAACTGCTTGGTTGGTGAGATAATATCTAATCTATTGAGGTGTTTAAAAAGTGCCTGGATGATTGTCTAGGTTAGAATGTTAGGGGGAAAGTTGGGTCCTGAGGTCTTTTTGCATTGGGTGATTCAGGGTAGTGATATAGGGAGGCACTGGTTTACTAATATCCACGGTCACCTTGCAGGGAGCAGGACCCTAATGGGATTGGGGGGAAAAAATCATATGAAGTATCAAAATGGAAAGAATGAAGGATCAAATGGTCTTTGAAGGAAGGCGCAGTTGGGATACTTTGGAAGCAGTCTGGAGCATTGATGGTGAGCTGTGCTGCTCCTCAGTTCAACCTAGGCTCACCTGGGTTACCTTTCACACACAATGTCCAAAAGCCAGGTCTTGAGGTCTATGTGCAGAAGGGGTTGCCACAAAAAATGGTAAGAGTACAGGCAGAGAAGAAAAAAGGAAGGATCCCAAACAACAGGGCTGTCAGCATTCTATACTAAACAACTCTTACCCTAATCTCATTCCTCACTGGTGAGAGAAATATTCTCTTTGCTTCCAGGTAGAAAGACTGTAGATATGCAATTGCTCTTGGACCCTGTACTCAAAACCTTTTCAGCCTTGTAGAACCTTTTAAGTCATGCACTCCATTGGCATAACTTTTAAAGAGTCCATCATTTCCTCCAAGAAACAATGAAGCATTAGAGGAAGACATTTTGACCAATTGTGTGTGAATGTGTTTGCTACTTCTTTACACAAGAAAGAAACGCTCTACTCCCTTAATTTCTAAGCCTAGGTTAACTCCATCAGGGGACTGGACAATGACCCATTAAACTGAATAATTTTCAACCATGGACAACCTCAAGTCAACAAACCAACAAGTGTTTGTTAAATGCTTCTTTATGTGCCAGATCCAGAAAATCTAGAGAATCGAGCTGTGAACAACCATTCTAGAAAGCAATTTGCAACTGTGCCCAGAGAGCTATCAAAATATGCATACCCATATCCAGCAATACCCCCAAGTAGGTCTGTAGCCCAAAGAGATCAAAGATAGGAGAAAAGGACCTACCTGTACCAAAATAATTGCAGCAGTTCTTTTTGTGGTGGCAATGAACTGGAAACTGAAGTGACATCCAAGTAGCTATGGGACATGATTGTAATGGAAAGCTATTGTGCCATAAGAAATGACAAACAAGATGATCACACACAACACAAAAAAACCCAAAACCTGGAGAGACTTATATAAAGAGATGAAAAGTAAAGGTAGCAGAATCAGGGGAGGGCTGTACACAGTGAGAGCAATAAAATATGATGATCAACTATGAATGGTTTAACTATTATCAACAATACAAAGATCCAGGACAACCTTAAATGCCTCATGACAAAAGAGGCTATCTATCATCAGAGAAGGAACTTAACAGCTTCCAAATGCAGACTGAAGCATGCCATTCTTCACTTTATTTCCTCCATGAATTTTTCTCTAGTGTAAGTTCATCACAACATGATGAACCTGGAAACTGTGTCATATTATCTGACTTCTTGGTAAGGGAAAGAGGTGAGAAGGAGAGAAAGAGAGCATGGATTGCAAAATGTCAGAAAATGATTCTTTAAAATTGTATTGATATTAAAAAAAAAGAATCACCAGATTACACTGCCCTCTCCACCCTAGTGCCTACTCTTTCCATATATGGAAAGGGTCAAACTTTTCCTCTGAACCCACTCACCGGGAATCTGGACCAGGACAAAATACTGGAGATTCACACACAAGACCATAGCTACTCTTTGATCACAGTGCTTAGCAAAGTATTTGGCACATAATAAATGCCTAGTGAATGCTTATTCATTCATTCATTCAAGCTGACTCTAGCTAAGTCTCTGGGCCACATTCCATTCTCTACACACTGACACAAACACCCAGAGGCTGGAACTTGGGCTGCCCACCAAACAACAATCATTATGCTTGAGAGAAAATCTTGACGCTCTCAAAACAAACAAACAAACAAACAAACAAAAATGAAACAAATAAACAGTAATTTTCAATTAAGGGCATCTGTGAGCCCAGTTAGCCTTCCATGAACATCTATTTGCCTTTCAAATAAATTGCGTACTCAGTCTTAAAGACAGGGAAACAATGTCCTAACCAAATTCCATGTCCCTCTCTGGTACACTATTATGCTTGCAGTATGATTTTTTATAAACCTGCCTTAGATGTGATACTAAGTATTGATTTTGAGAAAGAAGAGTGGTAAGGGCCAGGCAATTGGGATTAAGTGACTTGCCCAGGGTCCCCTAGCTAGGAAGTGTCTGAGGCCAGATTTAAACCCAAGATCCTGGAGCCTGGCTTTCTATCCAATGAGCCACCTAGCTGCCCCATTCAATCTGATTTTAACAAATGTTTGTTGAATAAATAAATTAATTATTCTTGGGCCCATCCTTTCTCTTCTCCCCTCATAAAGCAGAATGATTAATTAATTAATTTTTAAAATTAATTTAATAATAATAAATTAATTAATCTTCTCTTTTCTAGAATGACTTTTCATATTTTTATTCCATCAGGCTGCTCTCAACAAACAGAATATCACCTCTGGGCTAAGCTCCTATGTAACCAACTTCAAAAAGTTGGTCTTCCCTTTTCTGTAGTAAATCCATCACTGGAGATTTGAATCCAACAGTTCACATCACTCATGGTCTTCAGGTACATTTGTATATATTCACAGAAGATACAGAAAGTGATTAATTAGAAACCAAGTGTTCAAAATGGTCCTAGTTAGCCTTAGGGGCTAGACGCTGGGATGTTTTAGGAATAATGATAATAATGAGGAGGAGGACAATATTCTCTCTGTTTTGAAGGAGACAGTTCTCACAGGACTAACAGGGAGTTGTCATCTCTTGGCCCCAATCATCTGTGATTTACTTACCCATCATCAACGCATGGCACAAGGCTGTGTCCACACCACATAAAGCTTAGCGCTAACATAGGACACTCATAATAGACCTGCTTGGAAGTCTTCACTCCAGGATTTATGGAGAACGATCTAATTATTCAACCCAGTGCTGCTCACTCTCATTCTGGCTCCTATTTAAAGCCTCCATGGAAAAGACCATTCATCTCTGGGGACAGAGCTTGTCAGAGTCGGGCTTTGTGGACAGAAATATTTTCCCTCTGTTTTGATAGCCACCTCAGCAGGAGGTAAACATATCTCATCCTCAATGGGTCCAAGAAATTAAGGTCTGGCTCTTTAGATTTTCCCCAGTAATCCTCCTCCATCCAAGAAATGCTAATTAAATGGGGCAAAGATCCAGCCTTCAACCTGACAAATAAACTCAAGGGGTGCCAGACTTTCTTTTATGTGTGATGGCCCAAAGTCCCCCACTTGTAAAAGAGGTACGGAGGGTGCCTGACCACTATAAGACGTGCTTGGGCAGAGGGGTGTGTAGTAATCAACCCTCCAACATATATGGTATAGGCTAGACGAGAGAGACCTTGGCTGGGCAGCTGCTTTCTCAACATGACCTTGGAATGTCTCCCTATTAAATGCAGGGACCAAGCCAAACCTAAGCCATCACACCACTCATTCTCTTTACACCAAAGGTTCTTAATCTGGTCTCCATGGACCCTTGGATAGGTTTCAGGGGGTCTGTGAACTTAAATAGGAAAGAAAAAATTAAATCTTTATTCCCATATAATTGGTTTTCTTTGAAAGTCTCTATATTTTATTTTCTGCATTTAAGAACTTTATTCCAAGAAGGGGTCCAGGACACAAAATAGATTAAGAATCTCTTACACTAGACACATCCCTACGTATGACTGGAATTGTGACTAAATCAATTTCAGTAGTTTCAAGGGATATTAGAGGTGCTCTAATCCTGTTATTTTTTTACTTTTCTTTAATATTCAGTGTTTAGCACAGTTTAATAAATATTTATTGACTGACTAACTAAACCAACACCCTAGTTTTATAGATGAGAAAGCAGAGGTTTAGTGACATTAAGCAATTTGCTTAATGTCATCCAAGTAGCAGTTAAGTATCAGAGTCTGGATTTGAACTCAGATCCTTTCAGTCTAAATCCATTATATCTTTTCCTATAATAGAATACAGATTCTCCAGCCAACTGGGGCATCTCTCTGGATTCCACTCTTTTTTTTTTTTACCTAGAGCTGCTTTAATTTCTTTGAATATTTATTGATTCTATTTGTATGCAAAAGCATGTTTGCTCCTTTGCTGCATATATGAATAAATATCCTTTGTTCCCTCTTACTACAAAGACTCCTTCCTGGCTTGCATTGTATTCTCAAAATATCTAAATTGATGGATATATAAATAAATAAATATATATGTGGATATATATATATATATATATATTACATATATATGTTCGCTTAAGTGAATCTGTGGGTGATAATCATAGTGCTCATGGGATATTCTTCATCTTTGTTACCAAATAAAGCTGGGTAGAAACTTCATGGAGAAAAAAAAAATGAACTTTGGCTCCATAAGCTATTTATTCATTCATTTAGAGCAGAAATCCTTAACTTAGGATCTATGAACATACAAAAAATACTCTGACAATTTTATTTCAAAATAACTGATTTCCTTTGTTATCCTGTATATTTAATTTTATGCATTTAAAAATATTTTTCTGAGGAATCTAAAGGGCTTCCCCAGACAACCAAAGGGGTCTGAGATACACAAAAAAGTTAGGAACCCCGGATTTAGAAGGAGAATAATGGACTGGGAGTCAAGAGTCCTAGGTTCCTTTCCCAGGTCTGACACTCTGACACATGTGACCTTGAGTAAATGACTTCCTTTCTCTAAATCTTGGTTTCCTTTTTTAAAATGAAGGACTTGGACTTACTGGATAGGTTTAGCTAGAAGAAAGGTCTTAGGGATGGTTTGGTAACTGTCCCTTTTAATACTGAGATTATATTTCTTATATTCTCTAAGATCCCTCCCAGTTTTGACACTCTTTTGTACTCCTAGAGGTTCCATTCCAACTCTACCATTTTGTGCTATATGCTCTAAAGTCCCTCTCAGCTCTGACATTTCAAGTTTCATATTCTAAACGATTTCGAAGTTGGACAAGATCCAGCAGTCTCAGGTGTGACCTCTAGTTGTGGCCTTGGACAAGATCATCTCCAAAGTCCCTGGACAATTTATATTCTATGATCTTCTGACTCTTAAGTTCATTGAAAATCACCAATACCCTTTGTTGGTTAAACAGAGGAGAAGAGGACTAAGTCTTCAAAGAACAGGCTGTACTAACTCATGGCAGGTGAGGCTTTCCAAATTCACCACGATGGGCATTCCTCTTCCATTTGACAGTAGTGATTTCCTAGCCTTGAGAGTAGAAATATGGTGCCCTCGATCAGGCAGTTACTCCCAAATGGAGTCACACTTGGATTTCTGGGCATGATCTCATTCGGACAATAATCCTACACAGAATGAAACTACTACTAATAATAATACTAAAATATGTCAAGGTCAATAGCGAAAAATGTCAGTATTTTTTCATTCACCCATGTCAGCAGCAAATCCATCCTGAAACATGCTGACAATAGTGTAGCTATGAAAACCAATAGACTTGATGAGCCAACCAGCCAATAAATTATAGATGTGTACATACAGATGTGTGTGTACTTCCCCCAGTGGAGAGATGTACTGGACAGCAAGAGCCTGTTGTGACATGGCTCATTACAACAGCAGTTTGGACAGACCAGGGATTCTACCCTCCCCCAACAAGACTTCATCCTAACATGTAATGACATGACAGACACCCCACAGTGACCTGGCACCCCAAAGGGGTTGCTGCTTGCTTGTTTGGGGCCCACGATGACATTGTACTTAAGTACAACTTTTAATATTCCTCATGGGTTCCCTTTTTAAAAATTTTATTTTGAATATTTTCCCACAGTTACATATTTCATGTTCTTTCCCTCTCCCCAAAGCCTCCCTATCCCCCTTTAGCCGATGCACAATTCCACTGGGTTTTACATGTATCATTGATCAAGACCTAATTCCATATTATTGATAGTTGGACTAGAGTTATCCTTTAGTGTCTACATCCCCAATAATATCCCTACCAGGCCACGTGTTCAAGCAGCTGTTTTTCTTCTGTGTTTCTCCTCCCACAGTTCTTCTCATGGGTTCCCTTTCATGGAAAAAGAAAGCTGCCTTTCATATGCACTGATTTTATTTTCTCTCCCAGAAGAAATCTTGGCTCTAATCTTGGCTCTGACCCAAAACTGCTTTATGGCCTTAGATAAGTCATTTCCCTTTCTCTGGATCTTAGTTTCCTCCTGCACAAGTGAGTAGGCTACACTAGATCATCATACTTCACAGATCTACAGTTGTTGTTGCATAGTCATTTTCAGTCCCCTCTGACTCTTTGTGGCCCCTTTTGGTGTTTTCCTGGCAAAGATACTGGAATAGTTTTCCATTTCCTTCTTCAAGTCTTTTTGCAGATAAGGAAATCGAGATAAATTGGGTTACATGATTTTCCCTGGGTCACACAGCTAGTGTCTGAGGCTGGATTTGAACAGGAGTCTTTCTGACTCCAGTCTGGGCACTCTATCCACAGTACCACCTATCTGCCCAAGGGTTATGCCCAGGTTTAATAATAATAGTTATTTAGTGCTTTAGAGTTTACAAAGTACCTTTCATATATTATCTCATTCGAACCTTACTAAAACCGTGTAAGGTAGGAGCTATTGTTATTACCAAAATGATTTCCTGGCAAGATTTTAGTGAAGAAGGTACAATATGCATAATAATAGCCATTATGTCCTCAGTTTTTTGACTGATGAAACTGAGGCATGGAGAGGTCACTCGAATGACCCAAGTTGTAGTCAGTCAGTGGCAGAGACAGGGCAGAGATTAAGCCTCTGGCTAGGTATCCATCTCTTTCCATTCCCCAAAGCAGCCTCTGAGATTATATCTGAGCCCCGACATTCTTATTCTATTCTCTTGTACTCAACTTCTGGAAAACATATTTAAAACATCCCGCTGGGTCTCAGTTTCTTTATCTGTAAAATGAAGGGGCTGTATAATCTTCAATGTCTCTTCAAGGACCAAATAATCATATGAAAAATTGATATGAAAAGCTTTAAAGAAAGGGCTATTGATGTAGCTGGATAGAGATAGATAGAGATATACTCGTGTCTGAACTTTGCTAAAAAGTCCATAACAAAGACCCCCTCCACTGAGTTTTCTATGAGGACTTCCATGAAATGTGTCTTAGGTCCTTTGGAACTTTGACATTGTAAAATCTTTGGACTCAAATTGATTCGAATACCCTTTGTTGGTGAAGTAGTAGAGGGAGAGGTCACATTTTCAAAGCATGCTTTCAACTAGCCTTTACCAGGTGACTTTTCACCATGGCGGACCTTTCTCTATAAGAGATGTTCTTACTTGCTTCTTCCTCCTCCCTTTAGAAAGTAAGCATCTGGAGGGCAGCTACTGTTTTGTCTTTCTCTGTATCTCCAGAGTTTAGCACCAGCTTTTATTAAGTACTTACTATGGGCAGAACATAGCACTAAGAGTTGGAAATATTAATGCAAACAAAAAGAAAGGCAATCCCTGCCCTCAAGGAGCTTACTTTCTAATGAGGAAGACTAAGTAGAGCAGTGGATAGAGAGCTTGTCCTGATTGTGTGACCCTGGATGAGTCATTTCATCCTGTTTGCCTCAGTTTCCTCACCTGCAAAATGAGCTGGAGAAGGAAATGACAAACTGCCCCCCCCCAGTATCTTTGCCAAGAAAACTCCAAATGGAGTCACCCAGAATCAGACAAGACTGAAACAATTGAATGAGACCTTGGGCAAGTCATTGCAAAATGACCTGGAGAAGGAAATGACTAATCACTCTAACATCTCTGCCCAGAAAACCCCAAATGGGGTCAGGAAAAGTCAAACAGTACTAAATAACAACAAAACTATAAAACATAAAAGGAAGCTAAATAAGGGTATGTGTGTTGGGAGTATAGAAACTCAGTGTGGACCATGATGGAAAAGCCCAAAGGAGTGCCACAAAATGGGAAATGAAGATATGTATGGCCTGGGTGCCTCAGTGTTGTGTGAGGAATGTTCCACCCTCCAATCAGAGAGAGGAGTACGGGGGAGTAGAGAGTACAGAAGTTGAGTTCTGGGGATGAAGTGACCTTCCAGGGTAAAGAGATTTCTAAGTCATAATGGAGAAGTCCAGAAGGGTAGCCTGTGTTTACTTTTACCTTTCCCCTGTCTCCCTTACACTAAAACTCACATGGCACTTGGTTTCAAACCATTAGTGCACTTGCCATGCAATATTGTATATCAGTCTCTGTTTCGGTATGATTGTCCTACCAGTCTGTGAAAATTCCAGAGCTAAATCTTGCAAGCTTTGGGTCTTAACTCTGGGAGTGGAGTTCAGGAGTGGGTTGGCAAATGAGTCAATCCTCATCACTTCATATCTGGATGCTCCAGTGCCCAACACAGTCAGTAAACATTTAAGAAACATCTACTATGTTCCAGACACTGGGCATTCAGAGAAAGGCACAAGACAGTCCCTGCTCTCCAATTGTCAGTCTAATGGGGGAGACAACATGCAAGCAAGTATTTACAAAAAAAAAAAAAAAAAAAAACCCAAAAAAAAAAAACAACTACACAGCAGGTATTTAATAAATTTTTATTGACCGAGTGACTTGTACCATCTAGCTCACCTGAGTCTAGCCAGAATTGAATCTCAACAATTGCTACCTTCTGTCTGCCATATATGCATCATCCTCACTTTCTACCTCTTGCTCAGGAACAAGAATAAAGCCAGGCGCTAATGAGGCTCCACTCTCCCATCCTGTGTCTACAAAGACCTAAAGTCTTTATGAGAAATAATGTTCTCCACAGCCAGAGAAAGAACTGCGGGAGTAAAACCGCAGAAGAAAAACATATGATTGATCACCTGGTTTGATGGGGATATGATTGGGGATGCAGACTCTAAATGATCACTCTATTGCAAATATTAATGATATGGAAATATGTTTTGAACAATGATACATGTAAAACCCAATGGAATTGCTTGTTGGCTCCAGGAGTGGGGAGGGAGGAGGAGAGGAAAAGAGCATGAATCATGTAACCATGGAAAAATATTCTAAAATAATTAATCGATAAAAATTTTAAAAATGAAATAAAAAAGATATATCCTAATATTTCCATTTATCCTAATATTTCCATTTCATTGTAAATACAATTATTTTGACCCTTAGGGATAGTTCATAAGAATATGGAATACAAAGGCATAGTGACTGAATAATAACTTATTTCATAATAGTTTCCATCTAAACCCCATTAAAATAATGAGAACAAGATAATAATTAATAAAAGAAAAAGAAAAGGAAATTCAATTAAGCTTTCTAACTCTCTTAGACTTTAGTAGTCTATTCTGCATACAGTAGGTGCTTAATGTTTCAATGAAAACTACAATTTTACAATGAAAACTACAATTTTACAATGAGGTATTGCTGTTGTACCTAATTCCATAATGATTGAAAACATAACTGGGAAATATATGTTGGATGGGGTGGTGGGTATCTGTAGTAATGGATGATGGAATGGGAAATGCAGTTAGTCCCCATCCAACATGGCAGAAACACGTTTTTCTGGGACTTTGAAACAAGGTACTGAATTCAGGTCAGTCTCACATGAATAACATTCCTTTGTGGGAAGACCAGTTAGTTCCCTTTGATAATATTTGATTAAAATCTCTGGGAGAAAGGCCACTATTTAAGCAGGGAGATGTCTACTGTTGTGGTAAACCTGTATATCTTTCACATAAAATCAAAAGGAGAATTAAAATCTTCAACTGCTTAATTCCCTAAAAACACTCCCCTCCCTTCCTTTTGTTAATAAACAAATACAAACTTCATTTGGTCTGCTTAGATACAAGAGGTCTCTAAAGCAAACAACCATTAGAAAGGGTTCATGATTACTTAGAAAGTTGAATAAATGGTACAGTGGAAAGAGTCCTGAATTTATTTTTCAGGAAGGTACTTTGGAAATTCTAATTAGGCAAAAGAGTTCATATTAAGATCTTTCTTTAATTACCTTCTGTTTTTTTTGTCAATTCTTTTTGTAAACCTGTATTTTCTGTCTTAGACTCAGTACTGTGTATTAATTCCAAGGCAGAAGAGCAGTAAGGGCTAGGCAATGAAGGTTAAAGGACTTGCCCAGCATCACACAGCTAGGAAGTGTCTGAGGCCATATTGGAACCCAGGACCTCCCATCTCTGAGCCTGACTCAATCTATGGAGCTACTCAGCTGCCCCTGCATATGAATTCTAAGACAGAATTGCTGCAAGGACTAGGCAGTTGGAGTTAAGTGACTTGTCCACAATCACACAGCTAAGAAACATACTGAATTTTTGTAGGCATAAGAGCTACTGTTAATTGTCATCATCATTGTCATAGTTTCATGCTTTATACCTTTATGTTTCTCCATAGAATACCTATAGAAATGATAGTGACATAAACAAATAAACTGGAGACTAATAGTCTGCCCAACAATTAGGAATGACTGAATACATTGTGGTATAAGAATATGTTGCAGATTTTAGAAGGGGCATAAAATATGATTGAGTCCTACCCCCTCATTTTACATCTAAGGAAACTGAGGCTCATAGAGATTGTGACTTCCATGGAGTCATATAGCAAAGCTGGAATTTGAACCCAAGACCTCTGAGTCTACACGCTAGGCTTATACTATTGGATCCCAAAGCCTCTAATCCAGTGATTCCCAAAGTGGGCGCCACCGCCCCCTAGTGGGTGCTGCAGCGATACAGGTGGGCGGTGATGGCCACAAGTGCATTTATCTTTCCTATTAATGGGTATTAAAATTTAAAAAAAAATTAATTTCCAGGGGGCTAAGTAATATTTTTTTCTGGAAAGGGGGTGGTAGGCCAAAAAAGTTTGGGAACCACTGCTCTAATCTTAAGATCCCAACATGGTAAAGGATTTGGTATATTATCAAGCCCAACTCAGACAAGAAAAGGAATTCTCTCTATAATATCTCTTGTATGTGGTCATACATTCTCTCCTTGAACAATGTCTGTAATGGGTCAATCCCTTCCCCACCGTCCTCTTCACTTTTGGATTGGGGAATTATCCCATTCATCAAGTCAAAAATCTGCCTCTACTGCAACTTTTGCCAGTTGTTCTTAGTCCTGTCCTCTGGGGCCAGGATGAATTTCATGCCTCATCCATAGGATGGCCCTTGAAATACCTGAAGACAGCTATTATGCACCACTGCCTCCCTCCACCCAAGTCTTCTCTTCTCCAGGCTAAATAGCCTCCGTTCCTTCAATCAATACTTGTATGACACTGTCTCCAGTCCTCTCACTTTCCTGGTCACCCTCTGGATGTGCTCCAGCTTGTCAATGTCCTCCTTAAAAATGTGGCGCCCGGAACTGAACATCATTACCATTATTATAACATTTCTGTCTCCAGGGAAGAAAACTAGGGTACTTTTAAATTATTGATCATTTAGAGATGTTCCCTGAATTGAACCAAATAGCTGACAGTTAACTACACTTGTTTTTGCTTCTGAATGCATCACATCCCCTGTGGAAGATTAGATAATATTATATCCCTCCAGTTGTGCTATCTGGAGAATGACCTGTGCTAATCTGGGACAGAACCGATTGCAAACAAAGAAAGCAGACTTTTATCAAGGCTTCAGAAAAAAGGAATATCCTTTGTGACACTGTGTGTCCTGAATTTTAGCTCACAGACTATGATATCTTGGTGCTATTTGCCCTCTCAGTTAAAGGAAGCAGCCTTGTTCCCTCCGAGGATATGGCCCCAGAAACTGGGTGTCATGACAACACAAGACTCCTGGTAAAAGAGGAGGAAGTCTGGACTTAGAATTGGGAAGTTTGTCTTCAAATTGTGCCCCTTACTTTAACTAGCCATCCCTCCACCCCGGAACAAAACAAAACAAAAATACCTTATTTCTGCTCTCCAAGCCTGAGTTTCTACCATTTTGAAAAAGAGGGTAATTATAGTACCTATCTAATACCATTATTAGTTATGTGACCTTGGCCAAGTCACTTAACCTAAAATGAGGATAATTATCATACCTGTTGTGATCTGGGATGTGGGGGTTACATGAGATAATGCATATAAAAGTATATATAATTGTTGGTTATCCATCTATTGTGCCAGGGGCAGGATATAAGCCCAGATCTTCTTGGGGTCAGTATTCTTTCTGCTATCTACCATAGAGGTTCTATAATTAGGGGTGAGATGTTTTTCAAAATTGGGAAATAATGGTTTTGTACATCAAATTAAAACTAATAAACTCTATGATCCCTAAGTTCCCCAGATGAGAGCCTTTGAGAAGACAGTCTTAAAGGATTGTGCTTTGTTAGGGTTTTCTCTGGGTTTTGTTCCAGAAAGGGAAAAAAAATGCTCACAGAGAACAATACAACCCAATGGCATCTCCATTTCAGAAAACATCAGTAGCCATCCTCCATCTTGTCTTTATGTACAAGCAGGCTGGGTTAGAGAGTTTGGAGGCAGAAGACTTGGGTTTAAAGGGCAGCCAGGTAGCACGGTTCCCATATACTAAGGGATGTGCTAGGGGTGAGGAGGAAGTACTGCATAACACATTTTTAAGTTTAATCTTCATTCTTCACATTTTCCCCATCACTTTCATAAGCTTAGTCCATCAACAAAATAATAAAGCTAGTCATGATTCATATCATTTGGCAATTTCCAAAAGTGTAAATGTTCACAGTGGAAATTTTACAACCAGCTCTCCGAAGCTGACACAAAATGCCTCTAAAACATCCTTGAACCAGGTTGCCTCTGTGTAATGCTAGGAGGGGCTTCCAAGATAAAGAAGTTAATGTATAGCTCCTTCCTTCCTTCCTTGAAATCTCTTGATTGACTCTGGGAGGAGATAACCAAGATAAATGATCTCCTCCTCTTCCTGCCCCAAGCATGATGGTCATCTCCAAGAATGCCCTTGTGAGCTGAAGCCAGTGAGCCTTTGCACCTCATAAATAGGCAAGTTTACAAATCAGAGCTTTAATTATTTTATTTTTTGACTGTTTAAACAAGTGATGTAGAAAATGTTAATAATGCAAAATGAACCCAAAAGGATATGGTAAAGGCATTGTCCTTTGAGCCAGTTTTTGAAAAGTATTTACTATCTGTGTCTCACTGGGCACTTCTAGAAAGAGCAAGAATAAGCTTCCTCTTTGGGCTTTTTCTTTTATTAGCAGAAGGCCCTCTTGGGATCAGCTCAGCACCCTGGAGGCACTGCAAGTGAGATGCTCTCAACCAAGGGTGACTTCCTGAGGGGTTCCGTGGAAAGAGCACTGGGCTTAAAGGATTTGAGAATCCTAGCTCTCGGGCTGGAACGAATTGCAGAGGTCATCTACTTTAACTTCCTCATTTTACAGATAAGGAAACTGAGGCCCTGGGAGGAGAGTCAAAGAGGCATGTACCAATCTTGGCACTGCCCCATGCCATGCGCTGCTTCTCTAGATTTCAGTTACTTCTTTGGTTTGGGATTTGGGGTTCAAGATTAACCATTTTTCATAACACGTACCCTTTGGGCAGTCTGGTGAAGTCTTCTCAGAATAACATTAAAAAAAATGATGACAATACGTATTTGTTGACTGGTAAAGAATTGGGAAGAGAGAAAAAGCTAAATTTTTATGAGTGATTGTACACATCGGTGAATTTGATGCAAATGTCTCATAATTCCCATGAAATAGGCTTGCTTTATTTTTAAAAAAAATTTACACAGATTAATCATATTCAGATGTTATGAACAACATCAAAGGGTAAGAGGTCACCAGAGCTCTTGGATAGGAAGTAAGAAGATGAAAAGCAAAATCTCAACTCTCACTGAGTAGCTGTGTAATCTTGGCTCGGTCATGTGTCACCCCTAAAACTTCATTTTCCTGCTGGACAAAATGGGGATAATAATACAAGCCACATATCTTTGCTGCCAAAGAAGTGCTTTGTAAATCATAGTAGGCAGACGAGTAGCCAATACCATGTCCCTTTGGTTGACTTTTCTCTTTAATTTTTCAAAGTCTTACTGAACTCAAAAGTCCACAATTAAAAATCTGGTGGCTTGGGACACCTAGGTGCCTTAGTGGATAGAGAGCCAGATGTAGAGACCAGAGTCTTGTGTTCAAATCTACCCTCTGACATTTCCTAACTATGTGACTCTGGACAAGTCCCTTAATCCCAATTGCCTAGCACTTACCCCTCTTCTGTCTTGAAATCAATACTCAGTCTTGAGTTTAAGATAGAAGGTAAGAATTAAGAAAAAAATTTGCCCGCACAAAATGAGTCTGTGACCTAAGGAAACGTCTAACCAAATGTATGGAGGCTTAAGTCCTAAAGAATGGGCTTTTGGCAGGGGGGTGGAGGAAGGCTAGAAAATCTCAGGATAAACTATCTCTCGTCTGCTTAGAGTAGACATTCTTGGTCTGGGATCTGTGAAGATTTTTGATAACTATATTTCAATATCATTATTTCCATGGCAATTCTTTGTATTATATACATTTAAAGTAGTATTCTGAGTCTGGGCCCATTGGCTTCATCAGGCAGTCAAAGGGGTCCACCACACAAAAAGGATTAAGAGCCCTTGGGCTGAAATCCTTGAAATGCTAAATAAAGCATCATGTAAAGAAGAATCTGCACTCAGTAGGCATTCCCTGAATAACTGGTGATAAGTGAAAATATGTTGAAAAATTCAAAATCCACTTCTCTTTCTTACCCAACTGGAAGTTGATTTTTCCATCTGAACTGTGTTTATTCTGATACTGACATTATCTCAATTATAATTATAATGATGATGATGATGATGATGATGATGATACTAAAAATGGCGATCATTTCAGTTCAGAGCTATTTTTTGCTTTATGATTACAAAGCACTCAGCTTATCCTGGGAACAGTTGTAGGAGGTAAGTAAGTAGTACAGAGGTTCTTGTTCCCAGTTTAGAGATCAAGAAACTGATTATTCTTAGAGAGCAGAAGTGACTTACTCAAAAGTTATAATCTGGTTCCCAAGGTGAACCTGCACATCGTTATTCAGTCTTGTTTTAGTAGTGTCTGACTCTTCATGAGCCCATTTGGGGTTTTATTGGCAAAGGTACTAAAGTGGTTTGCCTTCTCCTTCTCTTGCGTATTTTATAGATGAGAAAAACGAGGATAAAATGGTTAATTGACTTGCCCAGGGTCATATAGCCAGGAAGCATCTGAAGCCATATTTGAACTCAGGAAGTTGAGTGTTAGACATGCAAAAATCATGTGCTGCAGCCCTAGATGTGATGGAAGTCTAGATCTTCCCAGCCCAATGCTAGCTTCATGATATAGGAAAAAGAGCGCTGACTTTGAGCCAAAGCAAATGGATTTGAATATGGGTTCTGGTATCATCTGTGTGACCTTGGGCAAGTCCCTTCTGGACCATAGTTTCTTCATCTATAAAATGATGGGATTGGACTAGATGATCTTTAACTATAAACCCCATAATTAAGATATATATTCTTGTGATTTTATATATATATATATATGTATGTACATATATATATATATATATATATATATACACACACACACACATATATATAAAATAGAATCTTGTGATCCTGCCCACATGGCTGTGGCAATGGAAGGAAGATTTCTGACATGGGGATAGACATCAGATTCAATCATTGTGATGGGGGGAGGGTTGGAGATCCCAGTTTGAAAGGGGAGTCTCAAGCCATTGGGTGATGCTGGGATTTGGAGCTCCTGTCCATACTTTAATCTCCAAATTGCAAAAACATTAACATTATTGATTGATCCAACATCAATCCGACAGAAATTTAATTAAATTAAAATGTGTCACCGAGCCGTCCTCTCTGCATCACATATAAATCTTGGGTAATAAGTCGACAAAGAGACAGTCCCAATTGATATTGCGCCTTGTGTTTAATTTATACTCCGCCATTTTCTTTCCCTGAACTGTTCCTGAGGCTACTCTTACCCTTCATGAGGGGCAGGCTCGTATCTGCACCAAAGGTGGTTGGCTTTTGAGAAGGAGAACCATGGGCTTCTGATAATGTCTTCTTATGTGTGATTTACAGTTGATTTGGGCTGAATCAGAAATGGGGAAAATAGCCTACCTCCTCCTCCTCCCTCCACACACACACACACACACACACACACACACACACACACACACACGTGCACATGCACATACCTGGAACAATTAGCTCCTGAAATGCTCACCTACTTGAATACATTTCTAAATTTCAAAACACCTTTGCTTCACAATGGTTAGCCTTTTTCAAGCCCGGAGCAAGCTTCCCAAAAGGCAAGAAGCAGGTAGAAGCTTAGCGAAATCTGCATTCAGGACAGGCAGCACAAAATGCACCTTCAAATCAACTTTTTAAAGACAGATTCAGTTGGGGTGGGGAGGAAAGTCACCTGCAGCTACAGCAGGTGGGGCAGAGAACGTGCCATCTGGTAGCTTACTATTACTCTTCCTAACTAGATATAAACAGTTATTGCTATTGCTTAAAAAATGCCACTGTGCACCCTTTAAATTTTAGTGCCCTAGGGACAAGTTTCAGTTGGCCCGCCCTTGTTATAGTATTTTTTTTTTTTTAGTATTTAAAGCCCAACACATTCTGTTGCTATTCTACAGTTTCTTATTTTGTGTTATTTATCTTTAAACAATCTACCCTCTAGCCTTGTGTGACTATTCTTTGCTTCTGCCTCCATACTATCTTCCATCTCGTTCCCTTCTTTCTCTATCTTCACCTGTGTGAATTCTTAATTTTCCTTTAAAGCCAAGCCAAACATAATTTTCTCCTCAAAACTTTCCCTGTCTTCTGAGCTCTTCTGGACCTTCCTTTGATCTCTAATAGCACTTTATTTATTTATTTTGCAACTTCCTGATGTTCTCATCAGGTAATATGCAGTGTACCATGCCATATCCTAACCCTGTACTGGCTTCAGGAGTTCCGTGGATGTAGGCACCATGTCTTAGTATATCAAAATGAACCTTGACAACTCTTAGGGAGGGGCATCAGTGTCACTTGAAGAGGTCACTAAGTTCACGGTTTTGTCCTCTAAAAGAAGCAAAATCTTCCTTTATTTGGATTACACACATCCATTCAGTTCACTCTGGAGTAGACAATATGGTGGTCAACATAGGAAGTGGGCATAAAATGTTGGTGGTGGATCAAAGTCTCCATTTTGGAGAAATGAGAAGAAGAAGAAGACTCTAGAAGGCCAGGGAAAATTTCCTCATAGGGCCATTGGCTAGAAGGGCCTCTGGAAATAATTTAACAGATGAGAAAACTGAACACTAGAGAAGAGAAAAAACTTGGTGACAGTGATTCAGCCAGTCCCAAGTATCTCTGTATTTGTCAATCAATTAAAGGATTTAAATACTTACTACATGTAAGGCACTGTTCTCAGTGGTGGGGACACACACACACACACACACACACACACACACACACACACACAGGCAAAAATATCCCTGCCCTCAAGGAGCTCCCAGTCTAATGGGGGGAGACAATGTATAAATAACTACATACATTCAAGATGCAAAGTAGAAGGAATGTAATCTCAGAAGGGATGGCATTGGCTCTGGCCACTTGAAGGAGGAAAGCTGAGGGAAGCCAAGGAAAAGAAGAGGCAGAGCATTCCAGGCATGGAACCAGGTTGGGAGAGAAAACAGGAAATAGGTCAACATATGGAACCACTGACCAAGGTGATGGGATTAAAGCATTTAGAAACCGGAAAAGTAAGGAGGGGTCAGGTTGTGCTCACAGGTTGTCAGAGCCAGAGTTTGAATTCAGGTCTCATAAACCAAACCCAGGGCTCTTTCCACCTTAGCCCACTGCCTCTGGGGTTTAGAAGTCGTCAAGCATCTTCCTATCCTCAGTTTGATCAGGTTTACAGAAGAGACCCTTCTAATTCCCTGTAGCCAGTGATTTTTCTCACTCCATCCTCTTATTCTCTTTGATTGAACTCAATCAATCCAAGATTCTCATTTCATTTTTAATATCCATTTGCAAATGAATAGCAATGCCCTAGTGATGTGCTGATGGTGTCTCTGAAGAGGGGAAGGAACGGGGAGGGGTGAGGAAGGAAGAGGAGGACCAGGAAATGTAGGTTTGACCCAGAGCCAGAAGTCATTTCGTTATACTTCTCTGAATCTATAACTCCTTTCTACCCCCACTTCCCCACCTCCCCGGATTTTCAGGTGCTCATGACTTTCCTCTTACATGATCTTGGTTTGCATGAATAGTAAATAGTCTGTTAGAAACACAGGGGCCAGTAACTGTACTTTGCACTTCTCAGATCACTTCCAGAATACTTAGCTCATCACTGAGTGCCACGTTTCAATAAGCCCATTAAGAAGCAGGAGCGTATATAGGAGGAGATACTGGGATAGAGAAGGACCTGAGGAATAGGCCATATAAATATCATGTGAAGGAACTGAGGATGTCAGTCCTGAAGAAGAGAAGATTGGTAGGGTGTAGTGTAGATGGAGGAAAACATGGAATGTCTAGTTCCTTTTCCACATATTTTTTTTCCAGGCATTTCCAACTCTCTGTGATCTCATTTGGATTTTTTTTTTAATTTGGCAAAGATCCTTGAGTGGTCTGCCATTTCCTTCTCCAGCTCATTTTATAGATGAGGAACTATGGTAAACAGAACGAAGTGACCTGTTCAGGGTCACATTGCTAGTTAATGTCTCTAGCTGAATTTGAGCTCACAAAGATGATTCATTCTTACTTTAGGTCCAGCACTCTATAGACCATGCCATCTAGCTGCCCATTGGTATTCAAGTGGGTGAAGGGCTGTGATGGAAGAAGGGGGGGCCATACTTATTCTGCTTGACTTGAGAAGGCAAAACTAAGAATAACATAGGTGGCAGTGACCTAAAGGTAACTTTCAGCTTATTATTAAGAAAAATCATATAAAAGTGAATTAGTCTGACTGAGTAGGAAGTGAGTTTCCCATTATTGGAAGTATTTGAGTAGATATAGGGCAGTTGGTCACTACTCAGAACTAGATGCTTTATGAATTGCAGCACTTTGAACTTTGAGATTCTACAGTTCATTGATTCCAAAGGAATTTGTGTTGAAAGTCTTTCATAGGACTGATCTATCAGAGCAACAGGGACCATTTGCAAAGGTTGATTCCAACTGCAAATACATCTTTATTAAGAGTTCAAGTTCACTGAAGTGATTTTCATTTCATTCTTGGGCTCTACTTGGGAGCTGACTTGCTCTCCCTACTCATCATTGCTGTAACTTTCTAGTCCAAAACACTCCTCCCTGGCCACTGTTTCTTTATATATGTTGTCTTCTCTTATTAGAATGTAAGCACCTTGAGGGAGAGGACTATTCTTTTTGTATTTGTATCTTTGGCATTTAGCACAGTGCCTGGCATGTAGTACATTCTTAGTAAATGTTTCCTTCCTTCCTTCCTTCCTTCCTCCTCCTTCTTTCCTCCCCTCCTTCTCTCCCTTCCTTTCCTTCTTCAAAAACAAACATAAAATCTCAGGGTTCACTTTTCTTAGTTATAATAATGTCTATCTCAAAACCTTTTTCTTTGCTCATATCTCAGGCGCTACTTAGTCCAACCCCTCATTTATCAAATGAATAAATTGAGCCCTAGGGAGGGGAAATACTTGGCCCAAGTGTACACAAGTAATAAAGCCAAGGGGCTCTTCAAATCCAAGTTTTCTCATTCTAGGACCTGTATTCTTAATATTACTTCATGTCACTCTAAGAACTTTTGAAATTCTACTTAATTCAAATTCTGGTCTTTGATTCTGTCTTAAGACATCCTTCAGTAAGTTCAGTTATATTCACCTCAGTTCAATTTAATCCAAAGCCATCATTTCCTCTACCCTACCCTTAGCAGAAGAACACTGTGGCAGGAGGGCAATTGGCCAAGGCTACAGTACCAGTCTCATTGTTGACTTCATGTGTAACCTTGGGCAAAAGCCTCTTTCCCTCTGAGACTTCAGTTTTCTCATTCATCCATGGAGAAGAACAATCCTGCCTTTGCTAACCTCACTGGACTTTTGTGAGGATCCAGTGAGGTGAATCAGATGGATCTGGGCTTTCAGCAATGTGAGTATTTCCTTCCAGTTCTGTGGTTCCCAAACTTTTTTGGCCTACCGCCCCCTTTCCAGAAAAAATATTAATTAGTGCCCCTGGAAATTAATTTTTTAAAAATTTTAATAGCAATTAATAGGAAAGATAAATGCACCTGTGGCCATCACCGCCTCCTGGATCACTGCAGCACCCACCAGGGGGCGGTGGCGCCCACTTTGGGAATCACTGAATGTAGCCCATCTACCTCTGTTCGGTAACTTCCACTCAATAAGTTTAGTGCAGGAGATCCACTCTAAGCCCTTAGGGCATTCTTCAGCCTTTCCTAAAATGGAGAAAACAGCACCAGACTACCTGGGCTCCAACTTGATTATTGCTTGATCTAGCCATAACCTTTCTTAGTTTTTTTTATCTTGACATCTTCCTTTTCACTCATACATTTCCAGGATTATTCTGCTTGTCCTTCATAGCTCCTTGTTCATAGTGTATGGCAGACTGCTCACACCCACCATATATCTCTGAATTGCTCTTTAGGTCATCCTCACCTCCAGTTCCCTGGAGACTGTAACATTCCATGATTTATAGCCATTCTGCATAACTAGAAGCACATTGGTATTAAAAAATGCCAAGGAGATGTTGGGTAAAAACCCTTTAAAACTGTAATGAGCTTCACACAGGAGGCACAAGATGGTGGTTTATTATAACCTTGGTGGGGCAATGCCTAGCATTTGGCCCATCTCAGGCTGAGGAGTTAGGTTTCCCCATTCACACTTCACAGGGTGCTCCTAACCTATAAGTTATAATCCATTCAGCATATATTTATTGTACATCACTCCTGGCTAAGTGGAACTGGGTGAATGAGACACAGATCTGACTGGGCCAGCCAATAAGAATGGGAGTGGGGATTGGACAGAGTATATTGGGAGATCGTAGTCATTACACGTGGAGAATTCAAGTCAATAAGTCAAACCAGTATTTATTAAGCAATTTCTATGGTTGAGGTACTGTGCAAAAGAAAAAAATAGCCCCTGTAATGTCCACCTTCATAACCTTTCTTGCATACTTCTCCATCTCTTTTCTCCTCTGATACCATTACCTCCTTCCTCAAGCCTTCATCACCCCCTTCAGTACTTCAGCAGCCTTTTGATTGTTTTTCTTGCCTTGGGTCTCTTCCCACTCTAGTCCATTCTTTACTGAGTTGCCAAAATGATTTCCTAAAGCCCTTCTAACTGAGTCATTCCTCTCCTCAGTAAACTTCAATGACCCCTCTTACTTCGAGGATGAAGTATAAAATCCCCTATTTGGCTTTTAAAGCTCCTGAAAGCTTGTCCTACTTTCTATGTTTCCTGTCTTCCAATTTGGTTTCTACTCGGTACCCTGCCATCTGATGATACTGTCCTTCTTTCTGCTCTTCTTACATGAGACTACACCTGTGTGCACCTGCGCCCTTCCACTAGCCATCCCTCCCATTCTTGGAATGTTCTCTTTCCTCTTCTCCATCTCCTGGTTTCCCTTCATTTCTTCAAGATTCCACTCAAATCCTATCTTTGGCAAAAAGACTTTTCCCAACCATGTCCTCCAGCCCCACACCCCTAGTGCCTTTCCCCTGAGCTCACATTCAGCCCCCCCTTTCTCAAACATATATAGCTATTTGCACGTTGTCTACTCCATTAGAATGGGAACTCCTTAAGGGAAGGGACAGTTTTTTGACTTCTTTTTATCCTTGGTACTTAGCACAGTGCCTGGCACCAAGCAAGAGCTTAATAAATGCTCTTTGACTTGACTTAATTTGCCTTAAGGAACTTACAATCTAATGGAGAAGACAACATGTAGACAGTGCACACACAAAATAATAGTTTTCCAAAATCTCACTTTCAAATTCTTCAAAACCTTGCACGTCTGCTTTCTCTAAAGTGGCTTTCACCATATTCTTGACCATTAATAGTAATAATGTCTTTGCCAAATGCTTATCACCCAACAATCCTCTGTGGCACTGGAGTGTTATGGGAATGCGCACTGGATTTGCCATCAAAAAATAAGCCTTTGAATCCTAGCATTGATACTTAATAGCTAGGTTACCCAAATGGTATCCCCGGTTGGAGTGAATATGATAGATAATCTCTAAAATTCCTTTTTGCTCTAGAGCAGTGATTCCCAAAGTGGGCACCACCACCCCCTGGTGGGTGCTGCAGCAATCCAGGGGGGCTGTGATGGCCACAGGTGAATTTATCTTTCCTATTAATTGCTATTAAAATTTAAAAAATTATTTTCCAGGGGTGATAAATAATAGTTTTTCTGGAAAGGGGGGTGGTAGGCCAAAAAAGTTTAGGAACCACTGCTCAAAAAGAATGATCTTATCACTTGCCCAAGGGCCCACACTAGTGAGCAAGGACTTGAATCCAGGACTCCAGATTTTGCATGCAGGGTTCCTTCCACTAAACCATGTTGCTAGTTGCTTGGGAAGGAAAATTGAATCCCAGAAAATGTGCTGATCTGGCTTTCTTTCTGGATTGGCATTCTCACAGGAGACTAATCAGCTAAGTAGAAAATTGTGGTCCACCATGCTATCTCCCCAGCACATTTGGGGGCATGGGGTCCATCCCAGGATAGGCAGAGTAAATCGGGGAACAATAATACCTCCTGACTAGTTATACTTTCTTAAGCATCTGAAGGGAAATCAAAGAAATAAAAAGATCAAGAGCACACAACCCAGAGAAGCGGGCAGCATGCCTCCCCTCCCCATCCCCCAGCCTCCTCGGGGAATTCCAACGAATTTGCAGAAAAAGATGTTTTATCACACTCCCCAAACTGGCATCCGTCCTGGAGACACTTTTACTCAGCAATGTGAAGGATGTCCCAATAAATCATGTGAGCCAGGGAGATAGGAGTGTGGGTTCTGAGGAAATATGAACTTCCTTGAATTTTTTTCTTGTGCTTTTTTTCTCTGAACCCAAAACACTGCTCTGTTTGGACCAGGGCCAACAAAGTCATCCTTCCTCCTGCTTCCCAGTACAGCTGTGATTCAGTGAGTGGTGCAGCCAGGGTACAGTGCCCCCCACCCAGTGCCAGGGCGTTGCTTACTAGCAAGCAGCCAAGTCATTCATTGCACATCTCTGAAACTTAGTCTTTTCATCTGTCAAATGGGGATAATAATCATATTCTCTCCTTCTCTGGTTGTTGTGGAGCAAGTGAATCATAAATGTGAAAGTGTCATAGAAATGGGCATTATTATTTTTGCTAGTGACAAAGGAGCTCCACAGAGGTTTTGCTAGGGGTCAAGGAAGCAAGAGAACTTGTCAGAGGAGGGTCTCCTGTGGCTTTTCACACTTTAATCTTATAAGTTCATAAAACCTCAGAACTAGAAGACTTCAGAAGGATTCTAAGCATTTGGCTGAACTGGAATCCCACATAGACACAATGCAAGAAGCTTCTACTTAAATACTTTTAGTGACAGAGAGTTCACTGCCTGTGGAGGTAGCCCAACCTCTTGTTGAATAGAGTGAATAACTAGGAAGGAACATCTCTTTACCTAACTGAAACCTCTTATATGAGGTAGCTAAGTGGAACAGTGGATGAAATGAGGAGCCTGAAATCAGAAAGACTTGAGTTCAAATCCTGCTTAAAACACTTACTAATTGTGTGATCCTATGGAAGTGATTTAATTTCTGGTTGCCTCTGTTTTCTCAACTAAAAAAATGGGGATAATAATAATAGCATCTAGCTTTTAGGGTTGTTGTGAGGATCAAATAAGGGAATATATATGAAGAGGTTGGCACTGGGCATGGCATAGAGTAAACACTATATAAATGCTAGCTATGACTATCATTATTATTGTTTATTATTATTATTAATTATTATTATTATTATTTGCCTTGCCAAAGCTTCTACCTATTGCTTCTAATTCTGACTTCTAAGGGCCAATTTTAATTCCTGTTTTCTGAGACTATCTTTCAAATACTTAGCTCTTAAAATTTAGATTTAAGTTCTAAATTGAGGAAAGGTCCTAAAGACTTTAGACATTATCTAGTCCATTCCCCTCCTTTTATGGATTTAGAAACTGAGGCTAACAGAAAGGAAATGCATTGTCCAAGGTTACACAGTTGGTTAGTGGTAGAGTAAGGATTTGAATCTAGTTTCTCTGACTCCAAGCCCATGTTCTCTCTTATATCATGTAACTTCCCATTGTTTGATCATGATGATCCATGGGGGCTTTCTTGGCTAGGATGCTGGAGTGGTTGCCATTTCCTTCTCCAGCTCATTTTATAGATGAGGAGACTGAGGCAAACAGGGACAAGTAACTTGCCCAGGGTCATGGAGCTAGTAAGTGTCTAAATCCAGATTTGGACCCATGACCTCCTGACTCCAGGCCAGGTGATTTATCCACTGTGCCACTTTTATACTATGTTGTATCCTACTTAATATTTAAAGTTCTCAAATTTTGAGGTCTTAGGGAAAAAGTTCTCCTTATATAAGTGGAAGACACCATCCTTTCATCTTTCCAGTTAAGGAAGTAGAAAATGTTACTGACCTCTCCTTGAATATGTCCTTCCCCTTGTATAGGGACTGCAATCCTAGCAACTTTCTAGCCTGGCACCCTTTAGGGCATTCTCTGGCTAGTGAGTTGTTTACATGCAGGGTTCCCAGGGGATGTCAGACCTTAAGGAAACTTACCCACTCTGAGTGTAGGGAAGAAGTAGAAGAGAATAGGAATTAATTCCCATCACCATCATTATTTTGAGCACTAGAATATTATCTACTTTAGGGGCACACTGAAATATTTTCCTTGTTTTTCAGAAAATTTCCTTCCCTTAGACTATGAACTCTATGTGGGCAGGGACTGCAACTCTTTAACTCCATTAGAACTGAGCACAGCATTCTGTATATAGCACAAACTAAATTTTTGTTGATCCTAGTAGCTTGCCGGTTGGCTTCCCTGCATCAAATATCTCTGAACTACAGTCTGTCTTCTGTTCAGTCATCAAATTGATTTTCCTAAAGAGAAAGAGCACTGCCCAATTCAGTCAACTCCAATGATTCCCTGTTACCTCCAAGATAAAAAAATTCTCCACTTGGCTTTTAAAACCTTCCATAATCCGACTCCTTGCTATCTTCCCAGTTTTCTTGCATCTTACACTTCATCCTTTGCTCTTTGATCCAGTGACATTGGCCTCCTTGCTGTTCCTTACTTAAGACATTCCATTTCTTCATTCAGTGCCATATCACCTGCTGTCCTCCATGCCTGAAATCCTTTCCTTCTCCATTTCTATCATCTGGCCTCTCTGGTCTTCTTCAAGTCTCATCTAATGCCTTTCCTTCTGCAAGAAGCCTCTCCTGATTGTCCTTAATGCTATTGCCTTCCGTCCACAGAGCCATAAAACTGTATATAACCTTTGACTCAGCAATATGACTACTAGGTCTTTATCCCAAAGAGATTAAAGAAAGGGGAAAGGAACCTACCTGTACAAAAATATTTATAGCACCTCTTTTTGTGGTGGCAAAGAACTGGAAACTGAATGGATGTCTATGAATTGGAAATGGCTGAACAGGTTTGTGGAAATACTTGAAATGGAATACTATGGTGCCATAAGAAATAACAAACAAGATGACTACAAAAAAAATCTGGAAAGATTTATATGAAGTGATGCAAAGCGAAGTGAGTAGAACCAGGAGAAGGTTGTACCCAGTAACAATAATAATATATGATGATCAACTGTGATGGACTTTTGTCAACAAAGTGAGAATCTAGGAAAAATCCAAGGGACTCATGTCAAAAAAGGAAATCCACTGCCTCAGAAGGAACAGAGTCTGGCTACAGATTAAAACATACCATTCTTCACTGTGTTTCCTCTAGTGTAAGTAGTATGTGTCATTTCATAATATCAACAATAGGGAACTATGTATTATATAATAATCTACATACAATTTATATCATATTACCTGTCTTCTTGGAGAATGGGGAGGGGTAGAAGGGATGGAGAGGACATGGAAATGTCAGAAATGTCAAAAATGAATATTTAAAAAAATTATCAACATGCAATCTGGAAAAAAATTACTACTACCTTCTATTATTTTCTAGTGATCCTATATGTAGATCATTTGTATATAATTATTTGCATATTGTCTCTCCTAGTGTGAGCTTCTTGAGGGCAGGGACTGAGTTTTTACCTTTCTATGTATTCCCAGAGCTTATTATAGTGCCTGGAACATAATAGATGCTTAATAATTGCTGGTTAGATTGATTCACTGACTAAATGAATGAATGAAATTTCTACATTTCACAATTTTTATATTTCACAATCATTGTAGGCACTCCTTCCACTGAGATACATCATAGTCAACCAGCAAGCACAAAGACAAAGAAGGAGATAATCTCCTAAATGCCTTAAAAAACATTTTCATTCGTTGTCAAAAAATGTTTTTCCCTTGGTGGTCAATCCTTTGGTGATGAGTCATCTAGTACTAAGTTAAGCTGTTTTCTTAGAAAACATACTTACAGCTTGAACCCAAGGGGTGTATTGGAAATCTCTCCAGGTTGGTAGGACCCACTAGAAGTTGAATTCAACCCAGCAAAGCCACCCAAAGTCCAGAGTTTAACTGCATGCCATGAGGAGGCATCTTCAGAAGGATTTAAGTGGTTACTTTCAAACTTACATCCTTCTTAAATTCCTCCCAACTGCTATTGGCTCTCCTTTTTATCTCATATTAATTCTCTGTTTACATATATGTACATAGCATTTCACCTAATAATAATATCTAACTTTTTAAGGTTATGAATCACTTTATACACAACATTTGATTCTCATAGTAACCCTGGGAGGTGGTCTTTTTCTTATCCCCATTTTACAGATGAAGAAATTGAAGAAGAGAGAAATTAGATGATCTGTCCTTTCTCACACTCACATCTTTCTAATTCCAAGCATAATACTCTATCCATAGTGCTGAAGTAGATTCCAATCCCTTTGGAAGAAGAAATTGTTTAATTTTTTTTGTTCTTGTAATACCAAGTGAGAGCATAGTGCCTGACAAATAGTAGGTGTTTAATATATATGCATGTTGATGGATTTATTGACTATTGAGGTAATATGGTGTCAAATACATATACATTCCTCTCTTTATGCTTTTTTCCTTTCCTTTGGATATTCTCTTTTCTGTTTTCCTTTCATCTCCTCTTCTTGTCTTCCCTCCCTTCAACAGAAATTATATATAGGTGTATTTTAATCTTTCTCCCATGAGCTAATTAAAGCTAATTCTCATAAGCTTAATAATACAATTATACACAAATGTACATATATGTGTCATATATTTTATATATTTTGTTTTTATATATTTTGTTACATAGCATTTCATATATTTTTATATAGTTTGTTTTATATATTTTTACAGTTTTATATTTTTGTTTTATATATTTTGTTAGTTACATGTGTGTTGTTTCATATATGTATATATGCATATATATATACACCCATGTGTATGTGTAGAAATAGAGTGAGGGCAGGGCTATGACTCTTACAACAGGAAAATAGCTTACATTTCTTTTATCAATAACATTTGTTCCAATGAGAGCAATAACAGTTCACATTTCTGTGGCCAGAAAAAAATTATTCTCGGCTGCCTGTCTTTTGCCTCTTTTTGTATCTTCAGAGCTTAGCCCAGTGCCTGGAATAGAGTAGAGTAGGGGCTTAATAAATGTTTATTAATTGATTGAGCTGCCCTAAGAGGGAGCTATGTCAAGGAATATTATCCTCAAATTACAGAGGAAAAAAACTGAGACTCAGGATAGCCCAGTGATTTGCCTGGAATTTCATAGCTAGGGTTCAAACCCTTGTTTCCTTACTCACTGGAGGTCCCCAAGGAAAGACTGGATGATCACTTGCTGGACCTGTTGCAGAAAAGATTCTGTCAAGGGGGAGGGTTGGACAAGATGACTGTTGAGCTTCCTTTCAACATCACCAGACTTCTGTGGCCCGGAATCTTAGCACTGCTATTTCATCACCTCTCTGACCAGAGAATGACTCTCTCCCCTTTCATAGATTAGACACACCCAGATAGAAACTACCCACCTTCCCCAAAGGAATCTGGAAGTGGCCACCATGAAGAAGGGGAAGAAAATGGACTGGCTCTATGGCATCCTTCCTCTCTCCAGACTCTGTTTCCTTCTCTACAAAATGAGGGGTTGAGATGAAATATTCTCTAAGTTATCTTCTTCTGGCTCTAAAGCCTGCAGTCATATGATCCAAATGACCCTCAGAGGTGAACCTTGGCAGGCAAGGAGGGAAGGAGGGCTGAAAACTGTCCATGGCTATCTTGCACACTTGTCAATTATCGGTCACAACAACAGAGTCAGGTGGTCCAGGCAGGGGACAGACACGGAGCCCCTCAGAGCGCAGGCGCCAACCAATGTCCCTTCAGAAAGGGCACGGGGTGAGCAGGCCTTTATAATGCTATTGATTGACTCTCTGCCTGCAGTTAAAAACTATGCCCAGACAGACAATAAAAATAATTGCTTAAACCATATAACAGCTTCCTGCTACTAAAATAGATTTTCCATATAAAGATACAGTAGGACTTAAATTTTTTTTTTTTTGTTTCTGAAGCTTTAAAAAAAAGTCCTTGATAAAATGTAAATTAGAAACCATTGATGCTATTCTTCATAGAGCTATCTTCTCTCTTATGGTCGACCAGCCTAAGGTGCTGGGATCTATTATTTATAAAGTCACAGGGTCAGAATGAAGTGTAGCAGGAGAGTTCATTCAGTGTAGAATTTCTAATCACTCTCTCTCTCTCTCTCTCTCTCTCTCTCTCTCTCTCTCTCTCACCCTCTCTCTCTCTTTCTCTCTCTCACTCTCCCTTTCTTTTTCTTTCTCTCTCCACACACATATTTACATATATACAGATTTATGTCTCAAATATGTGTGCATATACATATTATATATGATATATACTATATTATATATACATGTACATGGATATATGTTTATAAATATGCATATTATGTATAAGCTCCAATTTGCTCATTCTCTCGTGTTCTTGTGATATATAATCATTAATACATTTTTACATACTTGGGGTGAGAGACAGAGATAAGGTATTAAGAGGTATCCTGGCATGGTGGATGGAGTTTGATGTCAGGATGGCCTGGATTTGAATCCTACCCTTGCACTTACCAATTGTTTGATCACAGGTTAAGTCCCTTTAATTCTTTGACCCTCAGTTTCTTCATCTATAAAATGGTCTTAATAATATTCATAGTTGTCACCTTCCAGGGTAGTTGTGAGGCTTAAATGATATATAGAAATAACATTATAGAAATGACTGTTGGCTATTATTATTGGTGGTGGTGTTGTCAAAAGTCAGCACTGAAAGAGTCCTTAGAACAGAGAATGTAAGTAGT
Organism: Gracilinanus agilis; assembly: GCF_016433145.1. Lineage (NCBI taxonomy): Eukaryota > Metazoa > Chordata > Mammalia > Didelphimorphia > Didelphidae > Gracilinanus > Gracilinanus agilis. The sequence continues at coordinate 80,271,110 of NC_058131.1, forward strand.
AAACAGAGTGAACAAAGAACTTTGACAGGGGGCTTTCAACTTGGAGTTCATGAATCTGCTTTAAAAATATTATGATTGTATTTCAATATAATTGGTTTCCTTTGTGATTCTACGTGTTTTATTTTATGCTTTAAAAACATTCTGAAAAGTCCACAGGCTTTACCAGAATGCCAAAAGAAGCTATAATATTTAAAAGGTTAAGGACCCCTTACCTACAAAGTCAAGACTGGTATGTGCATGCAAACATAGAAAGCACGATTCTAATCTTGGTATGGGAAAAAAGCAAGGAAAGTACTATATTCTAGACTTCTGGATTCCCAATCCTGACCAACCAGCACCATGGCTAGAGGGGCAAGACTGGTCCCACAAGGGGAAGAGTTGCTTTGCAATGGCTTTTAGAAGGGAGGAGTTCTTAGAACACAAAAGAATGAGTATTTATACAGTCTCCAGTAGGATTAGAACCCTCATCGTTGTCTTTCTCTGGTGATTCATCATAGTTTGGAAGAGACAAAGGGTTCATAAAGGCTAAGCTAGTGGAGTGCAGGCTCTGACAGGTCCTACTGAACTGGAAAGGCCTTGAGCAAAGCCCAATGATGGACTATATGACTCCCATCTGAGCATCAGCCCAGGTCAGGGTAAAAGGGTCAACCAACCAGAGGGATGGATGAAAGGATAAAGGACTTTAGACCTAGCAGTTCATGAAAAGCATCTTTATACTAAGGCAGGGAGAACTGAGATATAGATCCACAGAGAAGCATGCCAATGAATTCATAATTCTTTTGATAGGACTTGAGTAACAATTATATGTAATATTGCTCCTCTAATACTATATCAAGGTCTGGAGATGACTGTGGGCTCCTGGAGGCTATGAAAATAGAGTTTAAATTTTCTCAGTTTCTACCAAACTGAAAGAATTTTGAGAATGGGTCCAGCTACTAAAGTAAGAAGGAGCTAGAACCTGCTTTTGTGGAAGGAGTACTTACACTGAAGAAATCCTTAAAGATAAGGAATCACCCCTTTCCTTCCTTCCTTCCTTCCTTCCTTCCTTCCTTCCTTCTTTCCTTCCTTCCTTCTTAATTTACTAAACATTTATCACATACAAGATCCTGTTCTTGGTGCTGGGGGTTACAAAGATAGCTTTGGCATAGACTCTCTTCTAAAGGAGTCCTTAAAAGGAAGAACAGCCATGGACATAAATAAATATGATACCAGGAAGGGTGGACAACTTAGAGGTAGGTCCTTGCAAACTGCCATGAGAAATATGAGGAGGGAGAGAAAGGAATCCTTTTTGCCTGGGGTGGCTGATGGTGCTGGTCAGGGAAGACTTAATAAGACATACAAGCGGAAATGGGCTGACATGGTAGTATGAGGGATATTGGTAGTCTAGAAAGACACCTCTTTCCTGCCTTTCCTTTCTCTTGTCTCTGCTGCTACTGCTGCCAACACAAGACTAGTTAAAGACAGAAGTGGGAGAGGGAGCAGTCAAAACACAGACTCACACAGGCTTTCAGAACTGTAAGGGCCCTTGGGGATATCTCTTCTAGTTCATTTCCTTCCCTTTACAGATGAGGAAACTGAGGCTCAACAAAGTCTTCAAAAATATTTAAGACAATGAGAAATATGTCCATTGAGATAACTTATATTTGCTAAATAAAGGTCAAATTAAGTTCTACATGAATTATCTCATTTACTAAGCAAACTTTCTTACTCAAGTGATCTAATGTTAAAAACAAAACAGAAAACCAAAAAACCCTCCATCTCTGTAGCCATATTCCAGCTTAGCCTGCTTTATTTAATCTTTGTCTGGTCCTCTCTCCCTGGGACCATCTTTGCCTTATGAATGGGTCAGGGTCAGACCTCTGGCTGTCTTAGAGCAAGAACTTGGCCAGGTCTCCTGTGCTAAAACCATATTTTTTTTCCAACCTCCTTAAGGCAATTATTTATGACTTCTCAAGAGGCCAGAGGTTGGCCAGGCCCCAGGATCCTCTTGTGGGGTCATTATTCTCAGTGGGGAGACTCATTTCTGAAAAGGCTTTGATGGGAAGGGATGGAATGGGGCTTGCCCTCTTGGATACAAGAACATGGGGCTTCCTTGGGAAATAAAAAAAGCACATTTCTATAGCAATTTACCCTTTAAAATGTTTTCCTCTGGTATAGCCTTATAAGATTGGAAGTGCAAGTATTACCTTCATTTTACAGGTGTAGAAACAGAGATTTAGAGAAACTTTGAGATTTTTTTAAGGTCACCTGACTAGTTAGTAACCAAAAGACCTCGAGTCTTCATACAGGTCTCTTGTCCCTGGTTCCATGCTCTTTCCATAATACCTATATCTTCTCTCAAAGGATTACTGCTCCATGTGACACAGTGGTGTGGATGGGTGGGAGAATAAAAGCTATAACCACCGAGGAGCTTTACTGTGACTGATTAGCAGCATAGGATGTGGGAGATGAGAGATGATTTAGAGGAATGAAAAGTCGGGAAAATCAAATGAAAAATGTCTGGTTTAAGAGTCTCCAAGTGAGTTCTTGTCCTACTTCTCTCATTGGATCCCTGTTTTGGCTTGAGCAAATCAAGGAGACTGTTTCTTAGTATCTCTCTTGGCAAAAGTTGTGCTGGGGGGAAGTGGGCAGCTTTGAGTAGAGGGAGGGTCTTGCTTTCAGCTTGGCCAAAGGAAGACAATCCAACAATTCCAGCTTTTCCAATGGTGTGATGGGGATAGGATAGAGTAGAGCTAGAGGTTGGTAGTGGACTTCATTTCTTCACATTGTACAGTAAAAATAATTTCAGTAATTGGCTTCCCTCACCTCTATCTTTAACTAATCTTGTGTTGGCAGAAGTAGCAGTAGCAGCAGCAGGATCAGAAAGGAAAGGAAGGAGAAAGATGTTGTCTTTCTAGCTCACCAACATCCCTCCTGCTACCATGTCAACCCATTTCTTATTATGCCTTTCTTGACCAGCACCATCATCACCAGCATCAAAAGAGAATCATGGAGTTAGAGTAGGAATGGACCTTAGAAATCATCTAGTTCAACAACCCAAATTTACAGATGAAGAAACTGAGGTCCAGAGGTGTAAAGTGGCCTGAAGTCATAGAGTTTGAAATAGGTAGAACTGAACTGAAATCTGGTCCTCTAACTCCAAATCTGGCACTTTTTCCATCATACAATAGAGGCCGTTTTGAACCTCAATTTTCTCTTTAGTATAATGGAGTTAATAATATTTATACTACCTCCCTCCTGAGGCTCTGTGAGGAAAACACTTAAAACTATGGAGGGGACAGATGGGTGGCTCAGGGGATTGAAAGCCAGGCCCAGAGACAGGAGGTCCTGGGTTCAAATCTGGCCTTATACACTTCCTAGCTGTGTTACCCTGGGCAAGTCACAACTCCCAATGCCTAGTCCTTAGCTCTCTTCTGCCTTAGAACCAATATACAATATTGATTCTAAGATGGAAGGTTTTTTTAAACAACTGTAGAAACAGGAGATATCTATTAAATGGGTAAATGCCACCTGAACTCTGCCCAGGAGACTGCTTTCCTGGTGTTAACTATAACGTCCAAGACATAAGCTGTTTCTGAAAATGCAAAAGAAAACTCCTCAGAAAGCTTAGAACAGAAAGTGAAAGAGGACATTTGCTTCAGTGGAAAGGGCAGGTAGACAGAATGTGCTGTAATTATTGTAATTTGAATTTGGCAAGGCCAGTGCTGTCAAGAATGTTCATGTTCTTGGGAGGGGGGGAAAAGTGCCACAGGGTCATTTTAATGACCACAAGGACTTCTCTTTCTTGCTGTGGCTGAATGATGGCCCTTCCAGTAGAACAGGACTCAGGAGACCTGGTTCCACAACGCAACGAGATGAAAGACCACTTCATTCCTGCTGACTCAGTGATGTGGCTCATTCTGGGTAAATTTTCTGGGCTCTGTTACTTGAAAGCAAGCTGTACCAATGGAGTCTAATGCATACTGTGTGATGGGTGATGGTTTTTGCAATGTGTCACCTTTTCATGATTGTCAATGTCTGACATAAGGCTACTGGAGAAAAGAGAACAGGATTCAGTAGGTGCTGTTAAGGATGCGATCTGTCATTGAATTTGAGATACAAATACATCATTCACCAGATTTGGGGAGATTCTTAGTACTGAAGCCCTCAGGTGTCTTTTAGCAAAGCCCAGTGAACAAGACTTTACCCAGATATGAACAAAACACAGTGCTGACATAACACCAGCATCCTGGGATCTCAATACCTGAAGGAACTTCAAAGACCATCTTGTCCAACCTGTATATATTCAGAGGTTCTCTCTATATTATCTCCCACCTTTGCTTGAAGATCTCTACTGTCTACTGCCTCCAAAGACAAACCATCTAATTTTCAAATAGCTCTAACTGTTAGAAAGTTTCTTTACATAGAACCAACCTTCACTTCTCTTACCTATTGTTCTTAGTTCTGTTGTTGGGGACAAGTCAGATTAATCTAATTTCTAATCTAATCTAATTAATTTCCAATTAATGTAATAATCATAATCTAATTTCTTGATTGCAACTCTTTAAATCTTTGAAGATGGTGATCATGCTTCTGTTTTTTCCATCTCCCTCATCCAACAAAGTCTTCTCTTTTCCAAGCTAAATATCTTAATTTCCTTTGAGGGGAATTCTCCTAATCATCAGAGAACAGTGTCTCTTTTAGTCTTACCACCCTGATTTCTAAACTCCCTTCCACCTGGGCATGGTGGCATATATCTCTAGTCCTTGCTGCTGAGGAGGCTGAGGAGGCTAATGCTGATGGGTTACTTGAGTTGGGGAGTTCTGAGTTATATGATAAGTCTAAAGCCAATTCCACATCTATGCTGTTAGGGACCAATATGGTGAATTCTCTTAGAAGCGGAAGGCTACAAGGTCATCTGCATATACTGTCCCAGGTCGAAAAAAATGGAGCAGTTTAAAGTTTCCATGCCAATCAGTAATAGGAATGGCGCCTGTACTTTCACACTCATTTCTGCCCCTGGCTTTTCTTGCTTCCTTTAAGCCCCATAGAAAACACTCATCTTCTACAGTAAGCTTTTCCCAATCTCTCCCTCTCTCTTTTATTTTATTTTTTAAAATGTGTTTATTTTTTCAGTTACACATAGAAACAATTTTTGACACTTGTTTTCTGGTTATAGCAGTGCTTTCAAAAAGTACTTATCTCCATATTGTTCATGCCATGACCAAAGACACATATTACAAATATGACAAAAAAAAAAACTCATGAAAAAATAAAGTGGAAAATGGTAGCTTTGAAGCACAATCAGATTCCACCTGTTCCTTCTTTGACTATGGATAGCATTTTTCAGCATGCTTTCCTTGTGGATATCTTGGGAACTTATTTTGTTGATAATAGTTTAGTCCTTCATTCAATCATTGTATAATATTTCTGTTACTGTATACATTGTTCTCCAAGTTCTGTTAACTTCACTTTGCAACAGTTCATATAAGTCTTTCCACGTTTTTCTTAATTTATTCTGTTCATCATTTCTAATAGTATTCTATTACAACCATGTACTACATACAACTTGTTCATCCATTTCTCAGTTTTCAATTATTTGGCACTACAAAAAAAAGCTGCTAATTTTTTTGTATGGCCTAATTTCTCTTAATTGTATTTTTTCTCTCCATTATTTGTTTTGAATTAATCAAATATATTTATATAAATATATACATATGTTTTTTTAATATATATATGGAGAGAGAGAGAAACAGAGACAGACAGACAGACAGACAGAGAGGGAGGGAAAGAGGGAGAGAGAGAAAGAGAGATCAAAGAAATGTGAGATGTGCAAATTTGGAGACATCCCCATCCTAAATGTTCACATGGGCTATTTGTGCCCTACCTGTGGTAGAACCTTCTGAGCTCATATTGGTCTTCTCAGTTACAGACAAACTGTACATTGACCCCAACATAGCAACGTCATTTTGGTCCTCTTCAAATGTGAAGACAACAATCCACTGTACGTAGTTTGGACATAGTGGTTTACCTGCTGCCTCCACTATTAGATCATAAGCTCCTGAAGGGCAAAAGCTGTCTTTTGACTTATGTTATGTCCCCAGTCCTTAGCACAGAGTCTGGAACATAGTGGGCACTGAATACGTGTTTATCAAATGACTTAGATAGGGATTCCTAGTCTCCAAAAGAAAAGGGGTTGGGACTTCTTTCCTAAAGTCTTTTTAGGTTCCTATAATTAGATTTTTCTCTGTTTATGTCCAGCTTTTTGATGCATTTCCTCAAACATAACACCTAGAAGACCTAGATGTTGTCTGATGAAGGAGGAATAGAGTGGGATAATTACATCTTAAGCTCTGGACGCTATACATACCTTAATATATCCGAATACCACACTTTATTTTTGCTGCTCCGTTATTCCTTCTTGCACAAATGGCTGTCCATCCATCCCTCCTCCATTTCAGTCCTTTACTGGTGAAGTTGATTTTTTTAACTCAAGTATAGGACTTTACACTTATTTCCATTCAATATCATCTTGTTAGATTTTCTCTGTCATTCCAGTCCATCCAGACCTTTTTAGATCCTTTCTGTCATCCTTCCATTTTGCTTTTATATTCCTGCATGTAGTAAGTGCTTAATTGGTGTTTGTTGGATTGGATATGAATCATCAGTTAAAATATTAAAGAGATTAGGAACAATCTACTGACACACAGAACAGCACTGACAAACAACAAAAGCCTCCCAGGCCATTGGATTCTCTAGGCATATTTTTCACCTAAGATGTCTCATCTGGTTCTTTGGCCCTTCCTTTTTCTAACAGATTTGGGATCATAGTCCCAGTATAATTGCTGGTTTAGGGATTAGTAGCTCAGAGATTTGGGCTGTCCTCTTTTTTACTGTTATCTGTAGACAGGATCAGAGAAAGAGAGACAGGGTGCCCCTTGGTTATTGGCAAGAGTTGCTATTGCCTTCTTGCTCTCATGGTTCTCCTTCCTTGGCTCCCTAATCATGTTAACAGTAAAGCTCACTCACCTAGAAAAATGTATCATTTTTTTCTATAAAAGGCAATGTAGCACACTGGGGAAAAGTTAGATTTGGAGTCGGAGGACTTGGTTTGAATCTCAGTTCTGAAGTTTACCACCTGTGTGATCTTGGACAAGTCATTTGACTTCTGGATTCCTCATCTGTAAAAAGGATAGATAGCTTGAGATCCCTTCTAGATCAAAGGGTACGATGCTATGATGAGCAGATTAGATACAAATTAGCATAGAGCCAGTCAATCAATAAGCATTAATTAAGCACTAATATATGCCAATATATTGTGCTTCATTAATATTGTATTAATTGTGTAATAATTTTAAAACATTATTTTATTAATAATTCTATTAATTAATATAATATATTGCATGACCTCTTCAAGTTCAGTTTTTTGAGGGCATGAGATTCAGACATCTTTATTCCCATTACATCTTACTGTATTTCCATGGGATCATATTTCCATGGGTAAATGTCCATGTATTCCCATGTGACTATAAGTTCCTTGAAGGCAAGGCCCATTATTATTATTTTAGTAGTAGTATTTTGGTCTTTGGACTCTTAAGATCCGGCACAGAGTCTTGTATAAAATAGGTGATTGATAAATGTTTATTGAACTGAAGAAAACTGAATTAATAGTGCTAAGGCAGGAGATCGAGGTCTTCCCAAAGCCACGAGTGCTAAATCTAGAGGTGTGACATGATGCCTCCCACGTCCTGTTCCTCAGCTCCAGTAAATGCCCAAATACTCTTAACTACTGCGTTTAAAGCCCGTTCAGCACAGAAGGGACTGCTTAAATCCTCCAATTAGTAACATGTTGTCGGTTTCAATTCTTTTCTAGCTGAAATTTGGCACACTGAAATCTCAGCCCAGGTGAAAACACCCTCCCCCTATTTTTTGACCTTATACAAAATATATTTTTAATTGGTTTGGGATTTAAAATAAAAAGTTGTCCCAAAGCACAAACAGAGATGGCCCAGATGATTGTTTTGGGGGTAGGGCTGGCAGAGGGAGGTGTATGTTCAGTGCTCCCTAGACTCTTCCAATCATTGGGGTAAATGGGGAGAAGGGCACCAGGACTCAGTTGAGAGGCCTCCTGGCTCCTTCACTTAGACATGGATCAATGTCTATCCATGGCTTAATGGCAACTCAGATTCTTTTCCCTGCCTCCCTCCCTACCTCCATGCCCCTTTACAGAGGACCTCTAGACATCCCAGAAAATTCAGGTAAATTCCTTAACTTCCCCACAAACTGGTACTCACAGAGGCCAGGGCAACACACAAAAGAAGGGGACTGGCATTTCCCCAGTCCCTGGCACTTGGTAGCAGTCCATTTGGAAACTTATAAAAGATTTATTAAGAAAAAAACTTTTTAAAAGTATTGTCTATATGTGGAACCTTATCTAGGGTGTTATGTACCCTGCGCAAGTACCACAAACTTGGAGAGAGAGTTGTACAAAAGGACCCTTAGGAAGAGAGGCAGGGAGCAGCCACATGGTCAGTAATGCAAAGGGAAAGACTCTAGTAGACTGTAAGACTGGCATTTAGGAATTTGCCCTCTTAAAAGAAAGGAAGAAGGAAGAGAGGAGACATTACCCTAGACCAGCATGGTGAAGACGTGGCATGCGTGCAGAATGGGCACTTGGGGAGTTGCTCTGTTCCCCCTCTTCCCAGTGCCCAAGGACATTTTTGCATGCCCCACCCCTCTGTCCAGCCAACCAAAATAAGCACTTCTTCCCTCAGCTCTCCCTAGCAATGTGGGGACTCACAGACAGTTTGAATTTACCCTCTGGGCACACAAACTAGGAAAAGGTTCACCAGTGCTGCCTTAGACTCTGACACTGGGAAAGAATCCATTGGGAAACTTACAAAAGAAGATGGTGTCTATGTGGGGAGTCATAATGAAGGATGTTTGAACCTTGGTCAAGCACGACAAACTGCTCTAGAGAAGAGGTCCACAAAAGACATCCTCAGAGCTGGGAGTGAAGAAAGGTGAAAGAGGGTCACAGCTCCACGAGGAAACCCCCAGTATGCCACAAGACTGACACTTAGACACTATCCACATCCTACCCCTTGTAAAGTAATTGGACCTTTGGGGAGCTCTCCATTTTAAACTTTTTTTTGATAACTAGGTGCTCAGATCAATTGCTTCTTTCTATTCGACATCTGAGAAACCTTATTATTAGTAGGAAAGAGGGGAAGGATAGAAGGGTAACCCTTTCAATGATCAGATAGATGCTTTTGGGGAAGGGGCAGCAAAGGAGATTGAAGTAACTCAATTCATTTCCCAGCCCTCTGCCAATACAAGTTTGTGCATGGAGGCATACCCTGCCCCACTCCCACCCCCAACTCTATACACACACAATCAGGAAAAAACAACCAACCAACTTTTGCTTTCAGAAAGCACCTTGAGGTGAGGAATACAAATTTGAGTCACTCTCCAAATTTCAAAACTCCTGAAATAAATTTCCTAATTTGGTTTTAAAATGGAGTTAACTTGGAACTAGAGGGGTCCTTAGCATCACCTAAAGCAACTCCATGAATTTACAGAGGAGGAAACTGAGGACTTAGAGAGGGGAAGTAATTTGTACAAAGTCACAAAAGATAGTTCATTTACCTCTTAAATTTAAACTGAACTGAAAATGTGTCAAATGTTTATAAGTATTTTAAAAAAATCTTTACTTTCCCTTAGAATCGACACAGTGCATTGGTTCTAAGACAGATGAGTGGTAAGGACTAAGCAATGGGGGTTAAGTGAGTTGTCCTGGATCACACAGTTAAGAGGTATCTGAGGCCAAATTTGAACCCAGGACTTCCCATTGTAATAGGAAATAGACTTAAGAGTAGAAGAGCAGATTTGCAAGCAGGCTAGGGGGAAAAACCTTGGCTGGCAGCCATGGACATTCTGAATGGAATGCAGGCAAAGAGGGAGGAGAGAGAAAAACTGCCACTGCTGTTTAAGAGGGGTTTGGAGTAGAAGTGCAGCCACCAGTGTCTCCATAGACCTGGGATCTTTGAGATTGGAGAAGCTTGAAGACAACCTCTCTCAAGACAAGCCTTAGTAGTGGAGAGGGTCTGTTTCTGGTGGACGGTTGCAGACTTTTTCCCCTACCTGTTATCTCTTGGATTATTTGCTGTGCAAGGTGTTGGTTCCTGGTATCCTGAAGCCATCAAGGAAGTGACCTGGACCATTTGTGAGAAACCCCAATATCCAACTCTCTCCCTCTAGATCTCAGCCAAGGCTGTCAGCCTGACTGAAGTTAGGTTGACAGAGAAACTTTCCCTTAGAACTCCAGTTCTTGTCAGAGATTTCTAGTTACAGATATACCTCTCCCACTCTCCTGACCATAAAAATACAATTAAAGTGTTTTATTTTTCCCTTTTCCTGTTGGTTTCCTCATAATGTATGTATAGTTAACTTTTGTATTTTTTCCCTGGTTAGGTGGACCAGTGTGGCAGTTAAGATCCAACTGTCATTCCTGTCAGCTGCCCAAATCATTCATCAAACTGTATTTCCCCAGCTTGTTAGGTCCCAACCTATTGTCTATTCCTGTCTCCTACTCACCTTTCTGAACCCGGATAAAATATATAAGTTAACCTCATGTTTTACCATAAGACCATCTCTAGAGCTGGCTCTCAATCCACAGAACCACCTCACTGCCATTATACCCCATCAGCATTCTTTGTTCTTTAATCCTGTTTTACTTTTTTCCTCTATGATCAGATAGGGTGCTCCATTCTTCTAGGGCTTTATTTTTAAAATTTTTAAAATTTTCATTTTTAAATTTAATTTCATCTATTTTTGATGTTAGGGGTTTGGGTTTGACTCCTGGCTGTTGTTGACCCCTGTGTCTCTATAATCCTCAGGATCCCTTAGAAGTATCTAGGTGGCAGAGTGGAGTAAAAGGTTGGATCTGGAGTCAAGACAACATGGTTTCATATCTCTTCTAGTACTTTTTCAAATTTGCTTTATATTATTCCATAAAAAACATCTCCAGATTTCCTCGTATTCCTCATACTTGTCCATCTTAATCAGTGTTTAGTATTTCATTATAGCTTGTACCATGATTTATTTAACCATTCCTCTATTGTTAATACATTTGAACTATTAAAGGTTTGTTTTTTTTTGCAATTACATAAAATGTTGCTATCAATATTTTTGAACAGATCATTTTGGAGTTGTTTTTGCTAATACTTTCAGAGATTATTCACAATTATGGAATTATTAGGTTAAGAGGTATGATTTTTGATAGTTTATATTGCATGCAGATAGTCTACTCACCACAAAGATTCTAATCATTATATAATTGGTAATTATCCAATCTATGAGATCAAATCTTCTAGGTGTATAGACCAGCATTGGTGAAGGTGTGGCACATGTGCAGAGATGACACTGGGGAAGCTGCTTCATTTCCCCCTCTTTCCAGTGCCCAAGGGCATTTTTGTATGTCCCCACCCCTCTCTCCAACTGCCCAAACCGAGCACTTCCTCCCTCCACTCTCTGAGATAATGTGAGGGTCTCACAGGCAGCTTGAAGTTGCAGTTTGGGCACTCTAACTTGAAAACCTTCACCAATGCAGATGTATACTATTAGAGCTGGAAGGGTCTTTAGAGACTGCCTCAAACAAAGCCCTTATTTTTTTCTGGAGATCCAGATTTACTGTCATTGTTCTTAGTATTATAGAAAGGATAGAAATGCCGTTTTCCTGCCTCTCTCTCCAACAATTTTTCAGATTGGTTGTTGAAATGTGGTGATACAATGAGGTTAGAGGACTTATCCTTCTAGAGCTTTGGTTCTTGATCTCATGACTCATGATATCAGCTAAACAGATATGGAAGGGAGGTTCCTTCCAGAGATATCCTGGACCCTTGAGCTCAAGCCCTCCCCCATGGAGTGAGGATGATAACCAAGTAACTTGGAAGGGAGAAGTTCTAAGGAAAGAATAGAGGATAGAGGAGACTCTGAATTCCCAGAAGGACATGGTGATAAATAAGATTTCAGGGGTGGATATGACCTTGGAAAAGGCTCTTAGCTTCCTCTGGATTTCAGTTCCGTAATCTGTAAAATGGGGAGGATGTTGGAAATAAATACATTTTCTGATGACTTCTTTAGCTCTGATAAGCTACAATTCTGTGATGTTCTTGTGTGTTGACTACATGAATCACTTTAAAATAACTCTGGAACATTTACTTGGGACCTGGGGTGCCTCTGTATCTCTGAATGAAAGCTTTCAGCATAACTCTTGATGCCTGTACTGTTTGTTCATACTGCTTCAAACAACAGTAGCTGCCATCTCAGATAACTGAGGAGCAGTCTTCTTTGTTCCTCTGCTCTCTGGCTGATTAGAGCAATAAGAACACACATATGAAATGTGTTAAGCATAAGGTAATGCCCAGTATGGGCGCTGATTAGTCTTTCAGAGGATTCTAGTTTCTCAGATGTCTCAAAGCCCTCAGTGTCCATCTATTCCATTCCTAAGTGACAAAGACTCCCCCTCTAAGGGATAGCTAGTTGGCTCAGTAGTTTGAGAGCCAGGCTCAGAGACAGGAGTTCTTGGGTTCAAATTTGGCCTCAGATACTTCCTAGTTGTGTGACTCTAGGCAAGTTACTTAACCCTCACTGTCCAGTCCTTACTGCTTTTCTGCCTTAGAATCAATACACAGTATTGACTCTAAGACAGAAGGTAAGGGTTTAAAAAAAGAAAAAAAAAAGGAATTACCCTCATTATCTAGTCTTTGCTTGGAGACATGCAGTGATGGATAACTACCTCCATAGATGAATTATTTCCCTTTTGGATAGTTTTAATTACTAGTAAGTCTTTTCTCAGGTAGTTCTCTATGACCCTAAGTGGACCTTTCTCCTCCTTTGTGAGTGGCCCTGCCCACTCCACGGTACGACATCCAGAAGCCCATCCAGAAATGGGTCACCTGGTTGGAGCAGTCTCTTTGTAACTCCCTTTCCCCTCTCCTGAGAGCTGTAGATAACAAAAAGAGGCAAAAGACAATCTCTGCCTTCAAAGAGCTCACAATCTAATGGGGAGACAAGAAACAAATACATACAAACAAGCTCCATATAGAGTATGTTGTTTGTTGCTCAGTCATTTCAGTCTGGCCCAACTCTTTGTGACTCCATTTGGGGTTTTCTTGGCAAATATACTGGACTGGTTTGCCATTTCCTTCTCCAGTGCCTTTTACATGTGAGGAAACTGAGGCAAACTGGGTGAAGTGACTTGCCCAGAGTCACACAGCTTGTAAATTTCTGTGTCCAGATTTGAACTCAAGAAGATGAACCTTTCTGACTCCAAACCTAGCACTCTCTATACTGCATCACCTTAAAGATACATGCAGGGCAGCTGGGTAGCTCAGTGGAGTGAGAGTCAGGCCTAGAGACAGGAGGTCCTAGGTTCAAACCCGGCCTCAGCCACTTCCCAGCTGTGTGACCCTGGGCAAGTCACTTGACCCCCATTGCCCACCCTTACCACTCTTCCACCTATGAGACAATACACCGAAGTACAAGGGTTAAAAAAAAAAAAAGATACATGCCAAATAAACAAGGAACAATCAGCATGGGAAAATTACAAGAATTAAAAGGGTTCAGGAAAGGTTTCTGGTAGAAGGGGGGATTTTAGCTCTTATTACTCCAAAGGAGTTATCGGTAAGACTGAAGTAATGTAGTTAGTCTAAGCCTAGACTATGTGACTTTGAGTGAGTCACTTCCTTCTCTGGGCATCTGTTTTCTCTTCTGGAGTAAGAGGGGATGGGACTTAGGCATCCCTAAGGTGCCTTCCAGCTTAAACTTTCTAAGGTTCTTTTAAAATGCAAATAGTCCTGGAAGGGGAGATATTTAAGCCTTATCAGCCAAGTACTTCGGGAAGAATCATTTAACAGCAAACTGAGAGCCAAAAAGCCCTGGGAGGAAGAAGAGGAGCTTAGATGGGGGCTGAGAGGGCTCTGGAGCCAGACTTGGAGGCAGCATGAGACAGCAAAAAGAAAAAAAAAAGTATTGGATCTGAAGTCCAAGAACTTGGGTTTCTATCCCAGCTTGTCTCTTCTTCCTCTCCTCCCCCACTTCTCCTTTGCTTACCTCTTTACCTCCTCCTATCCCTTCCTCCCCTTCCCGCTCTATTTACTCCTTTTCTTCTCCCTCCCCCTCTTCTACTTCTCTCTCTCTCCCCCAGTCCCCACCACTCAGGCCCTCTGGGTGAAAATGTCTATTGCAAAACCAGTGACCAGGTCTTACATCAAGCCAGAGTTCACTCATTGCTTGCCAAGTGCCCTGCTCGATAAGCCAGAATGCAATGGGGCTCAGGCCGATGGGATGCTCAGATGCCCATTAGGCAATAGTAAGCCTGTCACTTTCATCCCTACCTACCCCACATTTGCCTTTATATTAGCAACTATTCCTTGCTAATGTCTAGGCAACTACTGAACAATGAGCAAATTCCCACTTCTCCAAAAGTCTTTCCAAATAGCCTAGTAGAGTGGGCTGCTGCCCAAGACTGCCAATAAGCTAGTGAAATAGTTTTCTTTAAAACAAACAAACAAACAAAACAATGGGTGAGCTATAGAATTATATAATCTCCGAATTAAAAAGGACTTAAGACCATCTTGCCACCCTCCAAGGAGCAAAAGGGACTCAACGTGGGTCTGTGAGCTTGTGGGTTTTTAAAGAATGTTATGATAACTGTATTGGCTTTCTTTATTATTCTGGGCAATTTATTTTTTGTATTGAAGGACGTCATCCTGAGAAAGAAGCCAAAATCTTCACCAGAGTGCCAAAGGGGTCCACAACATAAAGAAACAAGGTAAGAATCTCTGATCCACAACATATCTGACATAGGGGCATCTTGCTACTCTACCAGGAATAAAAGGGACTCAACCTGGATCTGTGAACTTGTGTGTTTTTGAAAGAGTATTATGACAACTGTATTGGCTTTCTATATTATTCTGTGCAATTTATTTTTTGCATTTAAGGACGTTATCCTGAGAAAGAATCCAAAATCTTCACCAGACTGCCAAAGGGGTTGACGACATATAAAAACAGGGTAAGAATCCCTGTTCTACAGCCTATCTGACAAGGGGTCATCTGACCTTAGCCTGAATATTTTTCATGATGAGGAATTTACTACTTCAGGAAGTAGGTGTTTTAGATGGCCCTAGTTTTAAGAAAGTTTCTTTTTTCCTCTTAATACCAATGGAAAACTTAGTGACTCAATTCATCTTCTACTTCCAATCCTATGGCTCTCAGTCCTGCCCTCCTTCTGAGGTCAAGCAGAACCGAGCTAAACCCTTTCAAAGATGATGGACTATTACACAGTGAAAAATAGTTATAACCATCCTCTTTCCTCTAAACTCTACCTTAGTCTTTTATTGTCCAGGCCAAACACGCTCAGTTGTCTCAATTAAACCTTACATAGCTCAATCCTGAATGCTCTCATCTTCCCTGTTATGGACATTTTCTAGGTTATTCTTTCTAAATTGTGGTGATCAGGACTGGAGGTAAGTCTCCCGATATGGTCTGATCAGGTCAGAATCCTGCTGGAGAATCATCTCCCTCATTTTATCCATGTTCGTTCTCTTTAGACATCCTAAGGTAGCAAGATCTTTTGCGACTCCCATATCCTTGACTCCTATTGAACTTGTAGTATATTGAGACCTCCAGGTCATTTTTGTCCAAAATGTTATCCAGCCATTCTTTTTTAATTTTGTCTTTATGTGATATATTTTGAGAAACCAAGCTTAGGTCTTCACATTTGGTCCTATTTAGTTTCATCTTGTTAGATTTTATCCCTTGCAAGGACATTTTTGTTGAGTTGTTTCATTTGTGTCTGACACTTTGTGACTCTATTTGGGATTTTCTTTGCAAAGATATTGGAGTAGTGGGGGCTAGCTAAGTGGCTCAGTGATTAAGAACCAGGCTTAGAGAGAGGAGGTCCTCGGTTCAAATGTAGCCTTAGAGTAGACACTTCCTAGCTGTGTGACCCTGGGTAAGTCACTTAACCTCCAGTGCCTAGCCCTTACCACTCTTCAGCCTTGGAAGCAATATACAGTGTTGATTCTAAGATGGAAGGTAAGGGTTTTTTAAAAAGAGACAACAAAAAGATATTGGAGTTGTTTGCCATTTTCTTCTCTCGCTCATTTTACAGATAAGGAAACTAAGGCAAATAGGGTTAAGTGACTTGTCCCAGATCATATATATGTCAGAGATCAGATTTGAACTCTGAAAGACAAGACTTCCTGGTTCCAAGCCCCATTGCTTTATCTACTATACCACATAGCTGCTCTGAAGTAATTATGGATCCCTTCCAAATGGGATGGATGATATGGTGAAGAGAGGATGCTCAGCAGTCAATCAGAGAAGCCCTCTGGCCTTAATAGCATTTGCCCTTCTGAATCTTGAATATAAATATGGGATTAAACCAAGTTCTATTTATCTTCTCATTTTATAATCAACCTTACAAATACAAGATAAGGAAGGTGTAGGTAAATTGCAAAAGGTCTGGGTAATTTTTATGGACCACAAACTTTATATCTGTCAGTAGTGTGCTACAGCAGCAAATGGGCTAATGTAATTAATTATAGACTTCCTTATGAGAAATCTAGAAGTAAGGACTGATGGGAATGCTTTATTCTCTGCCCTAGTCAGATTACATTGGGAATACTGAGTTCTATTCTGGGTGCCACATTTTTGGGAAAGATACTGATAAACTGAAGTGTAATCCAGAAAAGAGCAAGTTCCTGCCATATGATAGTTACCTGAAGGAACTATAGATGATGTGTGTAAAGATGAGTATGTGGCGATGGTAGTAGCTGAGGGAATATGATAGCTGCCTTCAGGTATGTAAAGGACTATTATGTACAAATGGGATAAGGCTTATTTTGATTGATTTAGAAGAAGAGATCTAACACCCAGGACAATCCAGAGGAACTTGGGAGAAAGAACGCTATCCACATCCAGAGAAAGAACTGTGGGAGCAGAAAAGCAGAAGAAAAACATAGGACCAATCACATGGTTTGATGGGGATATGATTAGGGTTTTGATGTTAAAAGATCACTCTAATGCAAATATAAATAATATGGAAATAGGTTTTGAACAATGATACATGTATAACCCAGTGGAGTTACTTGTTAGCTCCAAGGTTGGGGTGGGAGGAAGGAGAGAGGAGGAAAAAAATCATGACTCATGTAACCATGGAAAAATATTCTAAATAAATAAAAAAGAATAAATACATTTTAAAAAAGAAGAAGAGATCTAGGAAGGTTGGGTAGAAATTGCAAAGAATCAAAGAAAAAACATTCTCACATTTAAAGCATTCAAACTGCTCAGAGCATTTAGGTGGGACAGTTGATAGAGTACCAGGCTTGGAGTCTGGAAGACCTGGGTTCAAATATGACCTCAGATACATAGTAGTTATGTGACCCATAGAAAGTCATTTAACCGCTGCCTGCCTCAGTTTCCCCATCTGTAACATGTGGGTCATAACAGCACTTATCTCACAGATGTGTTGTGAGGATCTAATGAGATAGGTAAAATGCTTGTTAATCTAAAGAACTGTAAAATGCTAGGTATTATTATTATCATAGGAAGTATTTCATTCTACCTCCTTCAGAGGTGACTTAAAACATGCTCTTCTTTTGTTATTCAGTCATTTCTGTTGTGTCTGACTTTTCATGGCCCTATCTGAATATATTTTTTGGCAAAAGATACTGAAATGGTTTGCCATTTCCTTCTCCAGCTTATTTTACAGATGAGGAAACTGAGGCAAATAGGAGTAAGTGACTTGCCCAGGGTGACTCAGCTAGTAAGTGTCTGAGGTTGGACTTGAACTCAGGTGTTCCTGGCTCTGGAGCCAGTGCTCTAGTCACTGTGCCACTTAGCTATTCCACGTTCTTCTTTAGACATCCCTTGTTTCCCACTTTAGCTCCTAAGATCAGAGGTATCCAAGAGCAGAGTGAGCTGCTATAGGAGACAGAGTTCCTATGGCTTGGAGGTCTTAGTTTAACAATCAAACAGATCCCTTGTAGGGGTTGCTAGAGAGGGCAGACCGTCCTAGGCAAGAGGTTGGACTTGATGGCATCTGTGGTCCCTTCTTTAAGGCACTGTTAGGTTTCTAGAACCATAGCTGAAGTCAAGGGAATGATTGGCCATATTTCCTTTGGGGGAGCCAGCCGAGTGTGCCTCTACACAGGCAATATTTCTTTATATCACACCTCCTGGATGCAGGGGCTAGATGCATTGGTCTCCAAAGGTTTTGCTTAGTCACTAAAAGATGCTGCCAAAGGGATCATCATGTCTATTTTCAGTGCAGATGGGGAACCAAGGCTTTTAAATGAAATTAATAGGACTTGTGTTGAGTTGAATCCACTCCAAACATAGAACCTATTTTTCAAGTACCTTATAGGAAAATCCTGGAATCAGATGCATAGAGCTGGAAGGGACCTTAGGAGTCATCTAGTTTGGAATTCTTTACCTGAGATATATGAACTTAAAAAATATAATAATTGGGGGCAGCTAGGTGGTTCAGTGGATTGAGTGCCAGGTCTAGAGACAGAAGGTCCTGGGTTCAAATCTGGCCTCAGACACTTCCTACCTATGTGACCCTGGGCAAGTCAATTAACCCTCCATTGTCTAGCCCTTCTTTCTTGGAGCCAATACACAATATTGACCTTGCAATGGAAGGTAAGAGTTTAAAAATAAAACAAAACAAAAATCATTATTTCAATAACCATTTCGACATAATTGGTTTCTTTTAAAATCCTTTGAAGTTTCTTTTATTCCACTAAAAACATTATTCTGAGAAGAGGTCCATAGGCTCCACCAGGTTATTACCAAAGGTGTTCAGAACACAAAACAGGTCAAGAACTTCTGATATAGCCTAACCCTTTGCTTTAAATATATATGTATATATTTATATTTTTAAAAAGGAGGAAGCTGAAACTCAAAAAAAAATAAGTCAATATTCATTAGTCTTAGAAAACAAATGGACTTAGAAAACCACAAATTAACATTATCTATGCTGCATGGTATTTTTTATTTATTTTGTTTAACATTTTCCATTTATAGTTTAATCTAGTTCTGGCCACACTCTGGAGTTTATAGGCTATGTGATTCAAATTTGACATCTATATCTAAGACACACACACACACATACACACACACACACACACACTAGGAGTAAAGATAAAATTTGAACCCAGGTCTGCTGACACCAAATTCAGTGTTCTATCATAAAATCAAACCCTTCTCATTTTACTGATGTGAAAGTTGAAGTTCACAAAGGCTGAATAATTTGCCCAGCTTCACACACCCAATCAGTGAGGAAGCAGACTTGAATCCATATGTTTTGACTCTGGATTCCATGTACTCTAGGTTGTCTAAAGAGAAGGAAAAGAAAATATAGGTTCCATATTTCTGAAGATGAAGGCTGTGCCTTAGAATACCTAAAACTTGCACAGGTCTTGGGTGGGCTCCTTAGCTCCCCATCACTATCTCCCTCACACTAAGCATGGCTCTCTCATTCTGCATGGTAACTAGCTCTGCTGCCATTTTAGCATATGGATGAACCAACGGGTGCAGACTGCATTTTAAAGACCATTTCAGCGCAGGGTACGAAGGTGCTTGAATATAGAAAGTACAAGGAAATTAGACAGCCTGTCAATCCATTTATCCAAGAGAGATGTAGTTACAAAGCAGTCAGGATTTATTTGCATTTTGAGTTTGAAACTCCATGTCTTGGGACTTAAAAAGTTCATCCCTGGGGATAGGGAGTCCTGTGTCCTGCCATTCACTCATTATAAGATGCCTCAGTTTCACAACTAGAAAAGTAGAGCCAATGAGGTTCCCTAAGGTGCTCTAGAAGCTGCAAGGGACCACAGAAGTCATTTGGTTCAACTTTCTCCCATTTTTTTTTTTTGCAGAGAAGGAAATTAAGGGAAGGGAATTTGTTTGAGTCAAGAGAACAATTGATCAAATCTGAATTTATATTTACATCATCTACCTTTTAGTTTAATTTCTTTTTGCTATGCCATGAATAGAACTCATGACCTGAGAAGAAAAACCCTTCATTTGGACACAGTCCATTCATTACTTCTTTCATATGAAATAAATAATAGGGCAGATAAATAGCATAACAGATAGAGCACTGGCCTGGAAATCAGGAAGACTCATCTTCATGAGTTCAAATCTAGCTTCAGACACTTACTAGTTGTTTGACCCTGGTCAAGTCACTTAACCCTGTTTGTTTAAGTTTCTCATCTGTAAGATGAAGGAAATAGCAAAGCATTCTATTGTCTTTGCCAAAACATTGTTGAAACTCAACAATGGCTGATATTTCATTAGGAGTGTAAGGTTTTCAAGTACTTTCCCTACATCAACTCATTTGAACCTCACAATGACTGAGATAGGGGCTATAGAAGTTTTTATAGATGAAAATGAGTCTCAAGAAGTCATCAGTACCTTGTGATTATCTGTAAAATGGGACTATGCTAGGTCACAACGCAAACCTAAGAGAGAGGTGGGTGAGTTGGAAAACACTGAGCAATTTTTGATTCTTGATCTTCCCCCCTTCAGTCATCACAGCAAGTGAGGCATGGCCAAGAGCGGCACTGGTGAAGTATTGACACGTGTGCCCAGTGGGCACTCTAGGAGTTGTTCTGTTCCCCCTCTTCCCAGTGCCCAAGGACATTTTTTTACATGTCCCATCCCTCTCTCTAGTCACCCAAAGCAAGCACTTCCTCTCTCTGATCTCTTGCGTAATGCAGGGGGCTCACATAGAGCTTGAATTTGCCCTCTGGGTGCTCAAACTTGAAAACCTTTGCCAACACTAGCCAAAAGCAAACCCAAGATCTGGGCATCATCGGGGAGGCTTTTATAGTCCTTCTAGAATGTTCTGGAGACTCCTGTTTGATAATATCACAAGGAAAGGATAATCAGCTCTAGATTTCTTTGAGGAGTCAGTTCTTCTATTAAATGGGTTCTCCTCACCCTGAGGAAGATGGAGCTTTCCTTCATCTCTAAGCATCACAACTGCCCTTTCCTTCAAAATCAGAACCACTTAAATCCCTGAACACCGGCAGAGACTTTCTTACTACTCTCCTCTTCCCTCCTCTCCCAGGTAGTCCAGCAAATGTTTATTGAAT
This sequence comes from Gracilinanus agilis, assembly GCF_016433145.1. Taxonomy (NCBI): domain Eukaryota; kingdom Metazoa; phylum Chordata; class Mammalia; order Didelphimorphia; family Didelphidae; genus Gracilinanus; species Gracilinanus agilis. The sequence goes on from NC_058131.1 coordinate 80,292,259, forward strand.
GAATAAATACCTTTGAGGGAAGGGAAGGGAAGGGAAAGGAAGGGAAGGGGGAGGAGAGTTGGTGGTATGGAGAAAGAACTGATGAGAGAAAAGGGGGAGACAGTGGGACAAGGAGAGAAGGGAAGAGAAGCCGTATTCTTTCTGTTTGGATTCCTGATAGTAAACCTGGTCCCTTGTGCCTTGGGTGGAAACTTTGCACATTATTCTAGGAAAGCATTATTCAAATAAGAGTAATTCTTTCCAGGCAGGAAGAGTTAATTAGATAATCGTCTCTGTCTCTCTCTCCTGGGAGGCAAGCTACCAGTTTTCCTAAAAGCCTTTCCTATAAGAAATTAGGAGATTTTAGGGCATATGGGATGAATATTGGCAGCGGGCTCTAGTAGGAAGAATAGTAGGAGAGGAGGATACTGGGATCTGTGTCCCTCTTGTGTGCCATCTAGTAGGCTTATTATGACCTTGGTAAGCTACTTCAACTCCCTGAGTCTCAGTCCCTCTCCCCCATATAAAAATGAGGCCGATAATCCTATCACGACCTACCATAAAGGAACTTTGTGGGAAAAGTGTTTTGTTAATCTTATGTGGCTGGACAAACGTGCATCAATTTTCTTTCCTCCCTTCCAGGGTCATGGCATGATGTGGATATGACAACGTATCTTTACCAAAGCCTATAAAAGTGCCAGCTGCTATCATCGTTCCCTACTAAAGTTGTCTTTCAGTATTTCATCGAAGAATAGAGGTGACCCTGAGTCCTTATAATTATAGGATCATAACTTGAAAGCTTGAAGGTATTTGGGAAGCCAACTGGTCCAACTCCCTCACTTTTTATAAGATGACTTGGCCTCAGGACACACAAGGGAATGCTAGGCTAGGATTTGAATTCTGGTCATCTGACTTTTTTCTTCTTTGCCTAGAACTCAAGTTCTTGGTTCTATTAAGAGGGAGAAAGAGAGAGATGGGAGGTCCTGGGTTCAAATCTTGTTTCAGATACTTCTTAGCTGTGTGACCCTGGGCAAGTCACTTAACCTCCATTGCCTAGCCCTTACCACTCTTCTGCCTTGGAACCAATACAAGCGTTACTGATTCTAAGATGGAAAGTAAGGGTTTAAAAACAAAGACAGAGAAAGAAGTATTACAAACTAGGTGACAAATAACTCATCTCTCAATCCTTTGCAGACCAGCCCATCTAAGTGGGAAGAGGCTGGTTGCCAAGGGATTGGCCATGGGGGATGGATTTTTCCAAGTAGAGAAATTATTGAGGACCTATCAATCAGCTGACAAGTATTTATTAAGTGCTAATTATGTGCCAGGCATTGCGCTAAGCACCAGAGGTACAAAGGCAGGCAGAAACACGGTCTCTTCTCTCAAGATGCTCATAGTCTAACGGGGAAGGCTTCACACTAAGGACAATGTATATATAAAATACTATATATAGTAGAGGAAAGGTAATCTTAGAGGAATGGGGGACTGGGAAAGGTCTCCTGAAAAAGATGAAATTACTCCTTCCTAAAGCTTGGAGGGGCCACTGGAAGGAAGACAATCCCTATCCCCACAGATGGAATCATGGAATCTTGAATTCTTCTTCTCTAGGAATCCTTTCCTTCTATCTTAGAATCAATCCTGTGTATTTGTTCCAAGGTAGAAGAGCACTAAGGGCTAGGTAATGTGGGTTAAGTGACTTGCCCTGGGTCATACAGCTAGGATGGGTCTGAGGCTAGTTTTGAACCCAGGACCTTCTGCCTCTCAAACTGCTGAGTCACCTAACTGTCCCTGAGTCTTTAATTACTGAAATGAGTATTATTTGCTGAGTAGATCTAGCCAGGTTACTAAATGAAAAGAATGTTTTCAGGATGGGGTGGGGAGGAGGAAAGAGCCCTGATCTCCGAAACTGCATAATTTAAAAACATTCCTAAGCCCCAATCTTAGCTCTGGAGACCCATGGCTTATGTAGGATTTAAGAATAAGTTTAATCACACCTGGTGTAGGTCAGAAGTGAAAGTAACACCAATAATGAAGCCAATTAATCAGCCTAACAAGAAGCCACATTTCTCCAGTCCTTATAGCTGGACCAAATCCCTTTTTCCAAACACCCCCATGAAGTAGATAGCATAAGTAATCGCTATTCTCATTTTTGGGTGAGAGGCTCAAAGGGAAATGACTTCCTCAGGGTCACACAGCCAAGGAGCTACAGAACTGGGATTTAAATCCAAGTATTTCTATTCTATAAGTGATATTTCTTCCTTTTATGCCACCCTCTCTAAAGCAGAGGGATGGAGCCTTGTCCCTTGCCTCAGGAGGGAGGCCCAAGACCACCTTCTTTCTCAGTGAATGAATCCCAAGTCTTCATGCCATGGAATGGGCAAAATCAATGCACTTATGCAAAACAAATCTGCTTGGGCCCCAGGATGAGAAAATTAGGCCACCAGCTGATGAATAATTTTTCTTAAGAGGATTTGCTCACCTAAACCTAATAAACCCAGTGTGGGGAAAGTCTCATCCTATCAGCCTGATGCCTTCTCACCTAAGCTGTGGAATGGAATTGACAAAAGCGATAGGAAATAGGTGATTGAGAATCTCATCAAGTTAAAGGGATGGAGGAAGGGAGGGGGTTTTCAGCTTTAGAAGCTAATCTGCTAGAGAGCCAGCTCCTTGGAACAGCCCAGGGCTTTAAAAGTAACTCCTCCCTTCCTCCTTCCATCATGTCCATTGCTCCCATGGTGGAGCTGCAGGAAGACAGTAGGGTCAGGCCCCCACCATCTGTCAAAACCAGAAGGGAGCTTAGAGATCACAGAAATCCCCCACCCAATCCCCTTGGACAGAAGAGAAAAATGAGAGGGAAAAATGGCAAGGTCCTGTTGTTTATAATAATGATAATGGTAGAGTGCCTTAAGCAGAGTTATCTTTGTCATTCCATTCTGTTCACATAGCAATCTTGTAGAGGTAGAAGGGGGTATGAATAAGCCCATTTTACATATGAGGAAACTCAGTTTGAGAGAGCATAAGTGACTTGCCCAGAGTTAAAAGGCTAGGAAGTGTCTGAGGCAAGATTTGAACTCAGATTTTCTGACTGCAATTCTTCTAGGTTATCTGCATGCTAGTAAAGAACAGAGCCTGGGTTTGAACTCTGATCTTTTGACTCAAAGTCCTTTGAGTTTTCTTCCAGAGTCAATTTCTTCTCATCCTATCTCCTTGATGGGGTTTTGACTTAAGGATTTGGTAAGGAAGGAAGGAAGGAAGGAAGGTGCTTTGAGGGATTGGATCTGTGAACCTTCCTGTTCTGATTTTCTGATTCTAATCCTGATGCTGGTTTTTGACTAGGGCCATTGCAGGGTCCTTAGCATCCTGGAATGAGGCCATGATTGATTGTGTCCTCTGTGGAACAGCACAGTGATTTACCACTAACTGTTGGCTGGCTGGTCCTCCAAGCCTTGAAGGCAGATCCTAACCTACCTCTACTCTAAGCTACCTGGACTGAGGGTGAGGGAGCATCAGAGAGATAATGAACAAGATGTTTGCTTGATACAAATGGTAGGCATTGGGATGGGGAAGGAGTGGGCATGAGAGAAAGAGGCAAGAGGGCACCCTGGAGTGTGGCCATGGGGAGTAGAGACCCAACTGAGATACCTCAAACTCCCTACCCAGCAATAAAGATGGCACTGGGGCAAGAAAGGTACTTGTGGGGGTGGATCTGGACAGATTCAAATTGGCAAAGGAGGTAGCAGATAGGTGGATAAAGTCAGTGATAACCACTCTTCTGCAACAGAGGACTACCCCATCCACCCCCCTGGCAACGTACTGCCAGCTCTTGCTAAGCTCTAGGGTACAGCTAAGCTGTCCTGCTTTAGTTACTGCAGTGGATGCCTAGGACTTTCTCTGATGAGAAGATTGGTCCTTAGTCAATAAGCGTTTGTTGTTTTTAAATTTAAAGTTATTTATTTGTTATATTAAAATACCCAGGGAACTCTTTCCCCTCTTCCCATTAGAGAAGGCACCATTTCTTAAGCACCTACTATGTGCTAGCATCATGGGCTAAGGCAAAACAGTCTCTTCCATGGAGGAGCTCAGGGAAAAAGTTTCTTCTTCTGATTGGCAGAAAACCAAAAGCAAAATAGGACTTGATTCTCTAACTTTTGAGAGTGTAGATTAATAAACATCTGTGGCCAAATCATAGAGCCAAACCATAATTACTAGTAATATTTCAGCTAAATTCACAATTACCTCCTTTTACTTTACAAAATACAAAATACTTTCCTGAACACATTTAGCAAAAGTGATTATGATTATGATTAGCCCCATTTGATAAACAAGGAAACTGAGGTCCAGAGAGGCAAACACATTTGTCCTACTTCAGACCCAGTCTGAATGCCATTTGCTCCACTAACTAATCTTTGCTTCCAGCCCCTGGGTAATTAACAACCTTCCTCCCTTGGACCTCCTAGATAGCTCTGGCTTGGAACTTCTCTGCTGTATTTTATCACGAGTGATTTTTTTATTACAGTTATTTGTGCATGAGTCACCTTTTTCTATCAGATTTGCAAACCCCAGAAGGGCACGGGCAGTCTTTTCCGAGCTGTGTATCTTCTTCCAATGTTCTGCACATCCAGGTGCTAGGTAAACAGGAACCGAGGTTGAAGTCGGGGGTGGGACTAGGGGGTGGTAAGTGGGTCAGCACTCAAGCTAAATGGAAAGAACAGAGTTTGCAGATCTGGGGTCTGAGTCCCAGCTCTCCTGCTTCAAGCCATGTAACCTTGGACAAATCATTTAATCTCTCAGCCTCTGTTTCCTCACCTGTAAAAAGGTAGCTGACCTCTCTGGCCCCTTCCAATGCCTTCCGATTCAAAGATCCAACTGTTCTTCCCTTCATACCACACTTTTACTCCTCAATGCAAGCCTTTCCCCAAATGGTCATGTGTTATCCTACTTCTGTGATTCTGATATTGATGAGAAAACATGCCAATACTTTTCTAGCTAGTTTCTCTTTGGGCTGGAGTTGGGTTTCTGGGTAATAGCAGCTGCTGTGGTCTCAAGTCCTCCTCCGTAGGACAATCCCCCCACTCCCTTTCTAGCACCTGGTGGTTTGAATAATTTAAAAAATAGCACTGCCTAGGGGAGGGAAGTCTGGTCTGAAAAATTTTCTAGAGTTTAGATTGCCTTCAGGATGCTTCCTTCAGTTCCTGATTTAGTACCTAAGCTGTTACATATTTTATATTTTTGGATTATGTGTTTTAAAATTTTAATTAGTAAAGACACTTTAATTCAATTTTTATAGTTCATGAGGGCTGATTGCATTTTAGAGAAACAAGCAAAAAACAAAAGTAAAAACCTTTGAACCTGCTGTACTAAGCTGAATTTAAGGTTAGCCCACAATATAGATCCTAGTAAGTCTCATATTTTTCTTAGTGGAACAAAGACTGCCTAGACTCCACCTTTGTTGATCTTGACTTTAAATGAACATTTTCTCCCAAATAAATGTCAAAAGAGACAGAAAGCTAGCCTTGGAGTCAACTCTCATTTTGACTCTAAAGCTGGCTGACTCTATGGCCTTGGGTAAATCACTTAATTGTCATGACACTTCTAAGTCGGAGAAGAGTTGCCTGCTTTGGTAGAGAGTTCCTCACCTGGAACTTTTATCATGGATTGAGGAAGGAAAATAATGAAAGAAAGAAAGAAAGAAAGAAAGAAAGAAAGAAAGAAAGAAAGAAAGAAAGAAAGAAAGAAAGAAAGAAAGAAAGAAAGGAAGAAAGAAAGAAA
>NC_058131.1:80298234-80330803 GCF_016433145.1 Gracilinanus agilis
AAGGAAGGAAGGAAGGAAGGAAGGAAGGAAGGAAGGAAGGAAGGAAGGAAGGAAGGAAGGAAAAAAGAAAGACCTCTTTCATATAGCCCCAGCTTAATAATAAGGGAAAACCTTTATTTGCTATTATATATATATATATATATATATATATATATATATATATATATATATGAGTTTTTCCTTCTGTAACAGATGAGGTTCATAGGTTTAGGTCTTTGGAGGCCCCTCCTGCTTCCAGGGGTGGGCAGACCTTTCAGGAACAGACTGATGTCATCTGGTAGTTTAAGTCGGCTACAGACTGTAGGCAGGTGGTTTCAAAGACCAAGCCAACCTTCTTTTACTGTACTTTATTACATTCTCTATATGACACTTTCTGGTTCTGTTATCACAGCTGCTACTAGAAACTCCCTGCATTTGATTAAGGGAACAGTTTCTTTCTGAGGCATTATATAACCTAGCTTGTCTATAGCCCTTGCTCCTAGCAAAGCGGGACTGTCATTTGGACTCAGTCTTCAGAGAGGTTGATAGAGTGATCTTCTCTGTGTCCAAAAGCCAGCGATCACACCTGGAGATGCATGCAGCCCACGGAAGCTATTTCATCTCTCAGATTGTCCACAAAAGTCCGCAGAACAATGACAAGTGCCTTGTGTCAGCTTCATGCAGGGGTGGAGGAATTCTATCAGTGAGAGCTGTCCAAAAGTGTCTGACACATAGTAGGTGTTTAATAAATACTGGAATGAATGAATGAATGTCACATGGGCTGCCTCAGGCACAGTGAAATCATAGCTGTGGCCCAGGAAGAGAAGCAACCTCAGAAGTCACGTAGTTCAACCCTATCAATTTTTAGATGAGGAAACTGAGGCTCAAAGAAATAAAATCATTTGTATAAGGTTACCTGGTCAGTAAGCTATAGTGCTAGGATTCAGACCTAAGTCTTCTTTCTCTTGCCAGGCTGCACTCTTTTTTTAAACGCTTACCTTCCTTCTTAGAAACAAATCTGTGTATTGATTTCAAGGCAGGAGTGGTTAGGGCTGGACAACAGGGATATGTGACTTGTCCAGGGACACACAGCTATGGAGTATCTGAGGCTAGATTTTAGGCTGCACTCTCACTGGAAGTCTTAGGGTAAAAATCCCAAGCTGGACAGCCCTTTATCAAGGATTCTGTGGATGGGGGTGAGGCAGCCTTGTTCAGGTAAAGGCTAGATCAGCTGTCTGAAGATCCTTCCGTTTCTGTGATTTTACTCTAGAAGGTCCTGACCCTAATAACAGGGGCTCCCCTTCCTATTATGCTTTCCTCACAACAGCCTGTGAATATACGCATTGCTGTTCTGATTTTGTAGCTGAAGAAACTGAGGTTCAGGGAAGTCACCTGCCCAAGGTCACCTGGCTGGTAAATTCCAGATTTAGAATAAGAACTCAGGTCTTCTGGATCCAAGCCCAAAGCTCACACACACGCACACACACACACACACACACACACACACACACACACACACACCTTGGAACCTTTACCTTCTATGATAGAGGAAGAAGGGCTAAGCAAACAGGGGTGAGTAACTTGTCCAAGGTCATACAGCTAGAAAGTGTCTGAGGTCAGATTTTGAATCCAGGTCCTCTCATCTCCAGGTTTGGAGCTCTATCCACTGAGTGACCTAGTTACTCCCCCAAAGTCTTTCTACTAGATCCGTATTGGCAAACCTTTGGCATGAGTTCTGGAGGAGGCTGCTCCCTTCTCCCTCTCCACCATGCCTGAGGACATTTCTCACAACCCCAGCTTCTCTGCCCAGTAGCCCAATGGGGGCACTTCCTTCTTCCCCCTTCTGGGATAAGGGGGTGGCTCACATGTTGCATGAGGGTGCAGTTTGGGTTCTCAGTTTCTAAAAGGTTGCTATCACTGCATTTGGCGATTATAGCCTCTCTTGTTAGCTATACCACACCCCTACAAACCAAAGTAGCATATTTCTTTTGTCTCTATACTCTACCCTCCATCCAAGTAGCCAAAATTCACTGCCCCCATGAGCTATGATGTCATTTGGTCCTATATTCCCTGTGTCTAGAATATATTCCCTCTTTGTTTGTTAAATTCAAATGACACCTCCTTCCAGAAGCCTTCCTGATTCTCCCCTCTTCCCCCAGCTAATAATGATCTTTCTTTTTGGACCTAATGTAATACCTTCTATGCATCTTCATAATAAAACTATCATGCAGTATTCTAGATTAAAGTTATGTGGGTTTGAGTCTTACCTCCCTACTCTATTGCTTCGTCTTAACTTTGTATCTCTCTCAGAAAGAAGTCTAAAGCTCAGCACACAGTAGTCACTTGGTTACCATTTGACTGTAAGTTCCTTGAAGGCAGGGACTGTGCCAGTCACTCAGCTAGAAGTATTAAATATCTACTATGGGGGGCAGCTGGGTAGCTCAGTGGATTGAGAGCCAGGCCTAGAGATGGGAGGTCCTGGGTTCAAATCTGACCTCAGACACTTCCCAATGTGTGACCCTGGGCAAGTCACTTGACCCCCATTGCCTAACCTTACCACTCTTCTGCCTTGGAGCCAATACACAGTATTGACTCCAAGATGAAAGGTAAGGGTTTAAAAAAAATAAAATAAATATCTACTATATCCTTGGATGCAAAGAAAGGCAGAAGACAGTTCTTGCTTTCAAACAATTATATTCAGATAAGATGTATATAGGACAAATTGGAAGTAATCGACAGAGGGAAGGCATTAAGATTAAAGACGATGGGGATTTTTTTTAGAGGGTAAGCCTTTAGCTGAGACTTAAAGGAAGCCTGGGAAATCAGGAATTGGCCATGAGGAGGGAGAAAGAAATGGTGGACAGCCAGGGAAAATGCCCAGAGCCCAGAGATGAAATATCTCTGGTGAATAAATGCAATGAGGTCCATGTCAGTGAATCACAGAGTAAATGGTAGGGTTGGGAAGGTATTAGGTATAGGACAGAAAGACAGGAATGGGTTGATTTATGAAGAGTTTTAAACAGAAATGTTGTTTGAAGAATGACTCGTGCATGTCTACCTCTAGAGAAAGAATTGATGAATAGAAATGGGACATAGTTTTATATATACATAAGTCTTTTTGTCAAATGTTGTCTTCTCTAATGGGAAGGAGGGAAGGAGTTAACAGGGTATTTTAATGTAACAAACTAATAAATGAATGAGAGGTAAACAGAGAATTTTATTTTTGAGATAATATAAGTCGACTGAATATAAATGTGGTCAGACCCATACTCTAAGAAGAGAAATTTGACAGCTGAGTAGAGGATGGACTAGAACTGGGGAGAGACATCAGTGGGGAAAACAAACTGGTAGGTTATTGCAATAGTCCAGGAATGAGGTCATGAGGGCCTGCCCCAAGCCGGTGGCAGAGTCAGAGATGAGGAGGAGGCATATTGGAGAGATGTTGAGAAGGTAGAAAAAACCAACAGGACTTGCTAACTGAATGGGGCTAGGGCATTGGATGAGAGACAGAGACAGAGACAGAGAGAGACAAAAACAAAGGGAGGGAAGGAGAGAGAGGCAGGGAAGGGGGGAATTTGACTACCAACCCCAATAAAATCTTGTACATGATACTTCCCAATTGCCTTAGGTCGTTTGTACCTGGGTGATCTATCATATTACAGCCACCATACTAGTGACTCTTCTGGAAGAAGCCTGAATAAAATCCTTTTGCCCTCCTTGGAAAATCCAAGAAAAGGGCAAGAGTTTTCACACCCATAACCACCATCTCGGTGGTAAGACATCTATCTCTTCTTACCTAGATTATTAGAATAATAATAATAATAATAGCCACCTCCATACTAGGTTTTCTCTACTTTGTGCTATATAATCTTTACCTCCTCTCCAGTTGGGGCTCCTCTCCTGGTACTGTCTTGGGCTCTGATTGGTAAACTTTTGATTTCTTTTGCTCTGTTCTAGGCCTAACTGTTTATCTCACTTCCCAGTCATTTCCATACCTGTAAACAGGGTGTTTCTCTCTAAGTTAACCTTCTCTCCAACTCTTTTTATATGCTATTTTTTGCCATTAGAATGTAAGTTCCTTGAGGGCAGAAACTGTCTTACTTCCTGGTACTACTATATTTGTATCTCTAGTGCTAGCACAATTCCTTGCACTTATTAATTATCTAACTGATCTCTGACTCTAAACTCTCTTTTCCTGTTTTTCATATGTCTAAAACAATACTGTTACATAACTCTTTGCTCAAAAGTCTCTGGTGGATCCCCAATGCCTTATGAATAAAGCAGGAGTTCTCAAACTTTTTTGGTCTTCAGATTAAAAAAATATTGAGGACCTCCCTCCAAAGAGCATTTATTTATATGGGTTAAATTGATCACTCTTTACTGTATTAGAAATTAAAACATTGAGATCTCTTCCACTATGACTATTATGGGAAAATGTTTTACATGATTACATGAGTAAAGTCTATATCAGATTGCTTATTGTCTCAAGGAGGGGGTGAGTATGGAAGTAGGAAGAGAATTCAGAACTCAAATTAAAAAAAAAAAACGAATGTTGAAAAAAAAACTTACATGTGCCTGAGGGAAGGAAACTATTATTTTAAAAGAAATTAAAACATACTTTTATTTTGGAAATAGTTTTGACCTCACAGACCTCCTCCCCACAAAGTGTTTCAGGGGCCCCTAGGCATCTCTAGACTTCATTTTGAAGATCACTGAGAGAAATCTCTAATCCTGTCAATCAAGGTCTTCTATAGTCTGGTGCTAATCTGCTTTTCCCACCCTTATTTATTGACCCTCCCTCCACTCCCACTTTATTTATTCTATATTGACTTCTCCTTCTCCTCCTGCCTTTGCTTCTTTTGTGTCTCTTACTGGCAGAATGAAATTCACCTGCTCCCATCTCTATCTGAAGTCTCTCCCTTCCTTCCAAGCCCAATTCAGGGGATCTTCCTCCTTTAAGTCTTCCATAAGTTCATATTTCTAGGTGACAGTGATTTTTTTTAATTTCAAAATTCTCAGAGCACTTTGCCTGAGATCTCTCCTTCAAACTTATTTTAATTTCACTTAGATCAAAATTATATGTGTATATATAAGGGTCATCCCCCCTCCATTAGGTTGTAAACTCCTTGAAGGCAAGAATCTATCCCCAGGGCCTACTTCCAGTGCTTTTCATCCTGAAGGTGTTTTATAATATTCATTGAATTGAAATCTCTGAAAATCCTCTCTGAACCTCTGAGAGTGAAAGAAGCACAGTATCAGAGCTTGGGGGGGGGGGGGGGTATTAGAACAAAGAATGTCAGAGCTAGAATAGATTTCAGAATATAGAATGTTAAATCTGGAGAGGACTTTCAAAACAAATAATATTAGAACAAAAGGCTTGAGGCAGCTTTTAATACCATAATCAGGTATTGTTTTATTTTTCTCTAGTAGAATGGGTCCGTTCAAAACTGTACTAATAAAAACAAATTCCTAGCAATTCAACCTAAAGGGGTAATGTCCATCTGACTGTCCCTGTCCCTTTGCCCCTTTCTCGTCCTCTTCCTTAATTCTCTCTCTCCCTCTCTTTGTCTCTCCTCCCGTTCATCTCTCTCTCTTTCTTTTCCTTTTCTTTCCTCTCTCTGTCTCTCTCTCTGTCTCTCTCTTTCTCTTTCTCTCTCTTTCCCCCCACCCTTCCTTGAATTAATGCAATTGAAAACCAAGGCTTTCTTTGGTCCGACTTAGATTTTCCTGATGACTGGCTTCATAGCATATAAATCTCACGCACACGCCCTGATCCCTTAAACTTCAGTGTTGATGCTGAAATTATGCTGAATGTCAAAATGACATCAAACAACTGCACTGATTTCCACCAGAGAAATTTGATTATTTCACACTCATTTACATGACACTTTTTCTCCACTATAATGCTGACTTTGAAATTCCCTTTGGTTGTAGACACTGAGAAGCAGCCTGTAGTTTCAATGGCAATGAAGGCTTTCTTTTTATTTGATACCCTCTTTTCTCCCCTTGATTTGAATGTTATAATTGGATTGGTGAGATATTTATTAGGGACTCTGTGTTTTTTCCAAGCCGCTTGAAGGGCATCTCTTAATTTGCTTCTCGTTTTGGACTTGAGAGAAGTGGCTTTGAGGTATCTTTCCCACGGAGCCAATAACATCCATTTATTTCAAACATTTATTTGAGGGCATCATTTTCTTAATAATTCTGAGTGTTTCTGTAGCCATTGCAATTTTCAACTTAAATGAAAATTGTTTCTTCCCCCAAGAGTTTCTCAGCTGTGATTAAGAGGAGTGCTAAGGCAGCCTGGCAACAGTGATGAAAGCAATGGGCCAGGATTCAGAAGGAGCTCTTGTTTTAAGCCCAAGTCTTTCCATTATGGTCACCATGTGACCTTGGGCAAATCATTTTTTCTGAGTTTTACTCGTTTAATCAATATCCCTCCCTCATTTGGAAATTCCACTTAAAAGCAACAAAAAGAGTGTTCGATCTGGAACCAAAGGACCTGGGTTTGAATTCTGACTCTTTTAATTTTCTTCTTGTGTGATCAGGTGGTTCCTTAAATTTCATAGGTCTTGGTTTCTTCAGGTGTAAAATGAGATTGGACCAAATGACTTCTAAGATCTCTTCTAGCTCTAAACCTATGGTCCTATTATCCCTGGAAAGATCATAAACTACAGTTCCCACATTCCCCTCTGATGGTATATTTTAGCCACATTTTATTTACAGTGTCTTCTCTGCCTGGGGAGAAGCTAAAGAATTAGACTGGGGAAAGTCACAAAAAATTCCAAACTGTTTCTATTCACAACTTGTCCTAAACACTTTGTTCAAATCTTGAATCATTACTGCAGTCAATTAGGAGAGCATACTTAAGATATCGTACCAGGGAAGTTAAAGGTATTGGTGGTGTTTAGCTGAGACAAGAGAATTAGGAGGGGCCATCATGAACCCTACCTTTGAGCATGTGAAGAACCAGAGGGCTGAACTAAGGCTAATAGGTGGAAACTGCAGAGAAACACATTTGGGCTAGATATAAAAGAAAATATCCCAACAGTCAGAGCAGTCCCGAAATGGATTGAGCTATCTCTGTAGGCTGTCATTTCCTCATCACTGAAAATCTTCAAGTGGAGGCTGAATGACCATTTTGGGAGATGAATTCTATTCCACTATTAGATAGAACTTCTGAGGCCTCTTTTAACTCTCAGATTTTGTGAGTATAGATAAGTGGTTCCCAAACTTTTTTGGCCTACCATCCCCTTTCCAGAAAAAATATTGCTTAGCGCCCCTGGAAGTTAATTTTTAAAAAATTTTAATAGCAAATAATAGGAAAGATAAATGCAACCTGTGGCCATCACCGCTCTCTTGGATCGCTGCAGCATCCACCAGAGGGCGGTGGCACCCACTTTGGGAATCACTGGAATAGATTCATGTGGATGCTGCAGGGTTTGAGCCTGTGAAATGGGACAATGGGTGGGGGATTCAGAATCAGGCAAGGACTTTCTAAAACCAAAATGGTATGGTGATGGCCACCTGGCTTGGCACTTTTTCCTTCCTTCCTTCCTTCCTTCCTTCCTTCCTTCCTTCCTTCCTTTTTTCCTTACTTCTTCCCTCCCTCCCTTTTTTTCAAATTATTTAATGAACCTGATATTCCCAAAAGATTTAAAAGATTTTCCAGATTAATTTTGCAAGGTTCATTTTCTCTAAAGTTTGTATTTCTCTACTAGTTTTGACTTGAGGCCATCAAAGAAGGTTAGAGAAGTACAAAGGGACTAGTTTGCTCAAAAAACACTCTGGATCACTAGGGCAAAGGTGTCCAAAATGGGGTGTATATATTCAAAGGAATCAAAAGATTTCCTCTCCTTCCCAGCTAGTTGCTGGGTATGTTTAAGGACAATTCCACCACCTCTTTTAGTTTTTGTCATCTAATTTCCTCCTATTCTAACCCCCTCTTCTGAACTGTTGTACAAACTCCTGACGTCTTTCCTTTCTGTACCAGGTTGATGCAGAGTTGTTGAAAATATTTGAGTGTGAACATTTTAATCATTTTCTTGTATGATTCCAAATCACTTTTCAGAATGCTTGGACCATTTATATGGTTCGACCAACAGTGTATTAACTTGCCTATCTTCCCATATCCTCTTCAACATTGACTTCCCATATTTTGCTACCTTTGCCATTTTGCTAACAATTTTTCTTGTGGCTAACATTTTGCCATTTCTTTTAAGAATTGTTTGTTCACATCCTTTGAACCTTTATGAGGATTGTCTTTTTGAGGTATAGTTATGTTCGTTCCCTCTATGTGCCTTACATTTCAGACAAAGTGCCTGAGAAAGCACCTGCTTTTTAAAAACAAACCCCTGCTATGGAAAGAGTGTTTTGAAAACTGATATTTGGAAAGGTTTTATGGTTGTGTGATTTTATTTTAACATATAATGTAGGCGCGTCATCTATAAAAACTCTGATTCCCATACTTTGCAAAACTCAGAAACCTTTTTTGAAAATCTTTCATATGATGAGTTTCAAATGATGAAGCTTTGAAACCATTTGCTAAAAATATTAAAATGCAATACCTTCCGATTAGTTTGCAAGAGAAACTGATTGACATCAGGGAAGATGGAAAATTTCTAGTTGAATTTCAGCAAAAAAATTTTGCATAATTGGTGGATGGGATTGAAAAATGAGTATCATGATTTAGTAAGTATAGTCAGTGATACACTTCTTCCATTTGGTGCTACTTATCTTGATGAGTTATCTTTCTTAGCTACAATAGCCATTAAAACCAAGCATTAAAATAAAATATACTAGTTACTTTGTGTATCTATAGAATTTGTAAATAAATATACATATGTTGGGGATGAAGGCTCATTTTTTTAAACTAATAGAGGTGAACAATCAAAAAAGTTTGGACATCACTGCCTCAGAGTATAGAGATCCAGATGCATATGCTGTTGTTATTCGGTCATTTTTCAGACACATCTGCTCTTTGTGACCCTATATGGTGTTTTCTTGGCAAAGATACTGGAATGGTTCACCATTTCCTTCTCCAGCTCATTTTGCATATGAGGAAACTGAGGAAAATAGGGTGAAGTGACTTGCCCAGGTTCAAGAAGATGAGTCTTCCTGACTTAAGGTCTAGCAATCTATTCATTGAGCCCCTAGCTGCCCTATATCCATTTGGGAGGAGATGAAATAAATATCTCTTGGCCTTACAGGAACAAATAGTTTCTTCAGCATATAATGAAGTAGAATTTATAAGGGGACCATTATACCAAAGGACTAAAGACCAGTTACTGTGAGAGACTGGCCAACTCTAGATGGTCAGTGACTGCAGAGAGGAAATTGATATATCATTCATTCAAACCAACTCAATTCAATAGTCATACATTGAGAACCTATTTTGAAAAGCTGCATGTTATGAAAAATGAAAAAATGAACAAGTCATGTCTCTTGCCTGCTTAATATTTAGGGAAGTGGGAAAGGGGAGGCAGATTAAGTATAAACCATAGTGAAACAACCTCAGAACAAAATAGAATGTAGTGAGAATAGCATTGTAAAGAAACACAGAATGTTATTTGAGTTTGAAGGTGGGGAGAGGAGGTTGTTCCAGCCTGGGAGGGACAAAAACCAAGGAAGACTTCCTTGAAGAATCACTGAATCACAAAATCACAGAGTTCTGAGAGTTGGAAGGGGCCTCAGGGGCCTCAGAAGCACTATATTTGAAAGAAATCCTCATGCACCATATCAATGAGTGATCGACTAGCCTCTTCTTGAATATCTTCAAGGTAGAGATGCTTTTGAATAGCCCATGAACTGGACTTTGAAGGAATGGTTAGGGTTTCAAAAGACACAGAAGGCCCACCCTTACCACTCTTCCACCAAGGAGCCAATACAGAGAAGTTAAGGGTTTAAAAAAAACCACACAGAAGGGAGAAAGTATATTCTATAATGGGATAACGTGATGAGCAAAAGCATGCAGGGAACAAATTGCGAGGTATGTGGGCACAAGGAGGATTCAAAGGACACTCATTTGGGTAGGTGTTTGGAATACATGAGCATGAAATCAGGCTGGAAAGCTATGGTGGTACTATTGTGGAGAGACAGGCTAGGGAATTTGAACTTTATTCTGTGGGCAATGGTGAGTCACTGGATGGGTTACTTGTAACATGGACAGACCTATACCTAAGGAAGCTTATTCTGGCAGCATATGACCACCAGTCCAGAGGTTATTATAATAGTCCAGGCTAGAGGTAATGAGGACTTGAACAAGGATGGTGGCTGTGGGGGTGGTAAGGAGGGAACGGATATGAAAGATGTCATGAAGTTAAAGTCAACAGAATTTGGTAGTTGACAGGATGTTGGGGGTAGGGAAGAGGAAGAGGGAGTAGTCAACTATGACTGTAAGGTTCAAGCTTAGGTGAGTGGGTGAATGGTAGTATCACTGACAGAAATATGGAAGTTAGAAGGTAATACGAGTTTTCGGGGAAATGAAAAAGATTCGTGTCAGGAAATAATGAGAAATAACAGTTCTTTATCACTTTAAGGTTTGCTACTCCTCTATGAAACAGTCCTGTAAAACAGGTGATATAAGTATTGTTAACCTAATTAGACAGCTGAGGAAATCGAGGCATAGAGAAACTAAGTGACTTGCAAAAAGTCACTTAAATAATGTCTGATCAAAGATCCAAACTCAGGTTTTATAACTCCAGGACCAAGGACTTTCCCATGACTTACTCCCTGCTGCCTTCAAGTAATGGCTTAATGGTAGAAAGTCCAGTAAGGATGCAGCATACAACAGTTCCCTTTCCAGCAATTTGCCAAATGCCCACTCTTGGAATTTTATAAGCTGCTTCCAAGGTGGAAGTGGGGAACTACAAAAAAACACTAGACTAATTCTTCCTGGCTTTTAGAATAATAATAAGTTATTCTTCTTCCCTATAGTGAATGGGTATGAAGTGACTTGAGTTGCTATGTTATTCTAGATGGTTTTACTATAGTAGTTGTAGTAGAAATAGTAGTGACAGTAATTGACATTTTTCTAGCACTTCAAGTATATTTTCTCATATTCTCCTGTCAAATTTATGAGGTAGGATCCCTATCTTAGTTTCAAAAACTGAAGATCAATGAGGCTGAATGGCTTACCCATGGCCTCACAGCTAGCAACTTTCATGGGCAGGATACAAACCCAGTTTCTACTGACTCCAGGACTAGTGGCTTTCCATTACACCACAGTGCTTCCATAAGTCTTCATTTCCTAATCAATCTCCAACTTTTCCTGCATATATATTTTGTTCGTACAGAGTTGTTTGGATGTTGTCTCCTTAGTAATCCGTGAGCTCCTTAAGGGCAAATACTAGCTTCCACTTTTTTTGCATCCTCAGTGTTTTACATGGTGTCTGGAACATAGTTGGCACTTAATAGGTGCTTGTTGACTTAACTAGTAAATAGAAGAGCAGCACTGCTTTGCTGCTTTCTGGGGACCCTGCCCAACTTTTCTCATCTGTTAAATGGGTAGTATAATAATAATAATGATAGCAGTATTGCCTCACAGGATTGCTGTGGAGATAAAATGAAGTCATGGATATAAAGTGCTTCATAAACTTTAAAGTATTATATAAATGTTTTCTTAGTATTGTCTAAAGTACTAAAGTATTGGGAGACAGGAAGGGAAATAGCTAACACACTAGAAAAAACCTCTAGTTTATTTTCATTAATGCCCTAAGCATAGAATTGCATTAGTCCATGCATTGGTCTATTATACCAATGCAACTAAAAAGTAAACTATTCACTAAAATATGACCTTGTATTATCTCTTAAGCAACACTTCCCTAACGCCATTAAAAACGCTACCGTTATTAATCATAGCCAGTATTTATATAGTTTTTAAGATTTATACGGCACTATGATATATCATTTAATTTCATCCCCCAAAAGATCATGGGAAGTAGATACTATTATTATCTCTGTATTACAGTTGAGGAAACTGAGGCAAACAGAGATTAAGTGGCTTGGCTAGGATCACACAGCTAATAAGTGAGGTGGGATTAAACTCTGCTCTTCCTTATACCAGGTTACACACATACATTCACAAACATAATATAGTAATATGTGTTATTATCATTCAGTCATTTTAGTCATGTTCAACTCCCCATGACTCCATTTGGAATTTTCTTGGCAACGATACTGGAGTGGTAGGGCAACTAGGTGGCTCAGTGAATAGAAAGCTTGATCTGGAAATGAGAGGTCCTGGGTCCAAATATGACTACAGACACTTCCTAGTTGTGTGACCCTGGGCAAATCATTTAACTATTGCCTAACCCTTCCTGCTCTTCTGCCTTGGAATCAATACTTTGTATTGGTAATGTTATAAAATAAGTGGGTAATCTTGTTGGTCTCAGGCAATTTGGGTAGTGAGGAGGGATAAAAGGGATTTAGGTGATTGGAGGAGGAATGAAGGAGATAGTTGAGTGTAGGGAAGGGATGAATGAGGTGGTATATAGGAAGGTATGGGAATGACAGGGAGTATATAGGAGGGCAGCTTAAACGGGTTTATTCACCAAGGCTAGAGACAGAGGATATTGGGGAGATAGGTTGAACCCTTCAAGCAGGGAAGGTAAAATACAGGGGGATTGGGCCAGTCAGAAATATTTTAAATCTGGCTGGAGGGTTTCTCTTGTTAATTTCTAAAATCCCTTGAGGGAGGAATCAAAAAGCTCCTCCCTGCCAGTGAAACTGATGGCTGCAGGAAGTCTAGGGTAGATACTTCCTGCCAAGATGGATGCCTGTGGTTCCCTCAAGAAATAAAAGAAAATAATTTCTTCCCTCTTTAGTCCTTGCCTTAAATTTTTGTACGATGTTTCACCAGAGGCTTTGAGTAGATAACAAAGGGGATTTATTAATGTCAGGGATAATCAGACGGAGAGAGGGCTTTAGGGTTTTGTAACAGCCGCTAAGGAGAAAGCTGAAGGTGGGGGAAGGGTCGCAGGAGTGGGTTAGACTGAGAGAGCCTGCTCTCCCAGTCAGGAAGATTTGACTGCCTTAAAGTAAAGTATTTACTAGATCAGTAAAATAAAGGATAGCTTAATTTAAGGATGTCCTACTTGCCTACAGAAAACTAAACCCACTATGTCCAACCACCAAGCCACCCTTCCTCCCAGGGCTCAAAGGGAAATTCCAGGAAATAGCAGGGATGTAATGGAGAGGTCAGGGAGAGGTCCAGAGAAATCAGCTAGGTCCAAATGCCCCAAAAGACAGAAACACAGGCCAAGGCACAGCCAAAAGTAGAGCGAACAGGCAAAGCCAAAGCCAGAAGGCAAAAGCCCCGTCAGTTGGAACTTTAGCCCTATTTAAAGTCTCGGGCTCCAACTGACTTTCTGAAAATTCTAAACTCCTAACTGCCTTTCTGTTACAGTTTGAAATTGCAGAAGCAAAAGGCTTCTGCTAGCAGTCTTGCATTACAGTACTAAGAGAGAAGGTAAGAATTAAAAAAAAATACTGGAGTGGTTTGCCATTTTTTTCTCCAATATTAATATATAGCACATATTAAATTATATACATACCTACACATTATCTATCTATCCTTCCATCTATTTATTCATCTGTCCATCTGTCTGTCTCTGTCCATCTGTCCATCTGTCCCTCTATCCATCCTTCCCTCTATCTATCCATCTATCCATGTCTATCTTTATATCTATCTATTTATCATCTATCTATCTATCTATCTATCTATCTATCTATCTATCTATCTATCCATCTGTCTATCCATCTCTCTCTCTCTCTCTCTCTCTCTCTCTCTTTCTCTCTCATTATAATACTACCCCAAAAATAGATTAGGTGCAAAAGGCATTTTTTTTTTTTTGCAGCTATTTCATTGATGAAGGTGTTGGCAATGTAAAGGAATGGTGGCTCCCTCAGAGGGAAGACCCAAGAAGAAGACTCAAGATCTCACTCTTGTCATGACTAAAAACACTCCCCAGGGTGATCTGCCAATCTAAGCCTACCAACGATAGAGACAGGTGGGAATTAGCAACTACTTGGTAAATATAGAACATGTAGCTAAAGCATTTGGACAATTATGGCCCCAAAGGTATTTATCCTATAGATATTTGATCAATTCTGATGGAATTTTATTCAACAATTTATATAATAGTCATTCATGATCTATGTGTCACTTTTCCTGTTTCATATAATCAGTTATAGAACATTAGAAATATAAGGGGTAGTAAAACAGATCATATACTGTCAAAACTGGAGAGACCCCTTGATCCTAACAAGCCCAAATCAGTCTTTAAAAGATATTTTTAGACACATTTTTATCAATAATATTTATTTTAGATTAAAAAAAATTCTGAAGCACATGCTATGAGATCACTATTCCAATATCCATTCACTGACACTAACAAATTAGGTCCCCAGAGTGTGGCTACTATATCCTTTGAGATTCAGGGTTAACTCTGAGGGTCTGGGAGACAGAAGTTTCTGCTACTTATGAGCTCCCACCTGGGCACTTTTCTCTGACTCCCTTCTCTCCCCTGATTATTGGTTAATATAAATTAGTCAGCTAGATTTAATTACATTTTAGAACGGAGTATAGTAAGAAAAATTGGCCAAAAAATCCCCCCAAATGTCTGATAAATTCGCTCACAAGAATATACAGAATTCAGGGGAAAGTGAGAGCAAACTTAGAGAACATTTGTGACAAAATGGCAATTCAAAGGTTTTTGAAGTCCTTTTCCAGAGCTCTTTAGTTATAGATGTATTTTTTTATTTTCCTTATCTGGCTGTTCATAGAAGCCTAAATCTGCATCTTGTTCTTGTTTAACAATGCTATCTCAACTTCAGCTAAGCCTGAACTGACTTAAATACACTAACATCTAGAGCACATCTCTCCATCTCATCCACAAAGATAGTATAGGAGTCTTGTCAAATTTGGACTTGGCACAACCAATCTCTTTTCAGTACCTAGGAGGAAACCAAAGAAATTAAATGACAGAATTGCTGACAAATATTTCTTATATGGAGATACCATTTTCAAGGATATGACAATATCCTTTTTAATTTGTACAAATCTCACCACATCTCAAAAATATGTATTCACCTCTGGGCATCCCATTTTAAGAAAGAAAAGAATAAATTGGAAGGTGTACAAAGGATGAGTAGGATGATGAAAGAACCTCAGAACCATGCCATATAAGAATTGGTGGTAGGAACTGGAGTGTTTAGTCTGAAGAAGACTTAGAGAGCAAGGGATGGTGGCCAAAAAAGTTAGAGGAAGTTTCTGAGAGATTATGGTTCCTTGAAGAAAAGGTATTCCAACAATTATAGTGGTCTAAGAGTAGAATTGGCTGCCTTTGGAAGATGGGGATAGATGTGGTTGGGTCAAAGTTACCTGTCTTCAGTTAGAAGCCCCCAGTGGCAATTTTTAAAAGTATGCTATAGAGGGAATTCCCATTCACGCAGAGGTTAAACTCAATGACCCATGGGTTTCCCCCCCTAACTCTATGGTTCCCTGATTCTATGGCTTCCTACTATTTGGCACAGATTTTTTAATGCAGCCTCTGTGACATCATTTCAGAATCCAGATCACCCTTGAGGCAAAACACAATGATTTAAACAGAAGCGAGATCAGAATAGGATCCGTCTTTGCCAAAGGGAAATGGAGACACGAAACCACAGTGGTCTTTAAGAAACCACTTCTTAGAGGGTAGAAGGAGGGAGGGGAACAAATCTATGTGAAATGCAGATTATATTTTACTATGCACAAACCCAATGAGGACTTGAATGTTTACTCAGTGTGGCTGGCAGCCCACATTGGCAGCTGAGTCTAAACATGGCCCCAAAGAGCAGAGAGCCCTGCTGTGGTTGTGAGAGCAGCCAGTCTCCTTGGATGGCCTTGTCTCTGGTCCCCACACTCATCTCTCTATCCCTGGCTGGGCAATGCCAGGTTTGGGCCAACACAAGACAGGAAAGACCTGAGGATCTTGGCCAACGACTTTGTTATTCTGGCTCAGCTATCTTAATTCATTCTTAGTGGGGTTCCAGGGGCAGGCGGTTCATCTGATCCAACTGCAGAAATTCTCCAGGGACTCATGCTTTTTTAGGCACTAGCTTGAGGTCCCCCTACTATCTTCTGGGAAGAAGCAAATCTATTTTTTAGGATCTAAAGACTTTAAAATTTGTGGGATAGCGGAGAAGTAATACCGGAGAGGGGATTGGTTTGAGAAGTGGAGCTGCTGCTTTGAATTCCAAAAAAGATTTTGGAGCATCTTCCCCAGGGGCCTGATTTTTTCATCTGCAAAATGAGAAGGTTGGATGGATTAGATGATGTCTAAGTTCCCTTTCGACTTGATTACGATATTGGTTCAATGACTGCTTCTGGTATTCTCCCCCATGCTCTCTACTATGTGTAACCCCTCCTGATTTTGCTTATAAGAGCATATGTTTCTAATATAGACTAGTACAGGATCCTTTTATTTATTTCATCTCTTCAGAATAAAGAATCTCCTTTCAAAACCACGAGAGAGCAAAGTGACAGAACGGATAGAATGCTTCTGCTGGAGTCAGGAAGACCTAAGTTCAAATCTAATCTCAGCCATTTCCTAACTGTGTGATTCTAACAAAATCAATTCGCCAACTAGCCACTGTCTGCCTCAGTGTCCTCAACTGTAAAATGGGGGATAATAGCCATATCTACCTCATAGAGTTGGTGTAACAATCAAATGAAATATTTGTAAAGCACTTAGCACTATGCCTGGAGCAAAGTAGGTGCTTAATAGATGTTTCTTTCTTCCCTCCATTATTCAGTTATAGATTTTATCCCCATTTATAGTTGCAGTTTATAACTATAAACAATGGATGCAAAGTTTGATTGGCCTCTTTGTAGTAGGGTCTCTAGTGATGGTTCTTTACTTGTTAACCATCATTTGTACATTGTGCATAGTCATCTGTGAATCATAGAATTATGTAGATGCAGACCTGGGAAAGACCTTAGAAATCACCTAATTTAATCTCTTCAGTCTCTAGATGAGGAAACTGAGGTCTTGAGAAGTTAAATGAAAATTTAGAACTGGGATACAAGTGTGGGAAGCCCCTCATTTTACAGATAGGCAAACAGGTCCAGAGAAATTAAATAATTTGTCTAAGATCAGCTTACTAGGTCTTCTAATTCCAGAACCAGCCATATTGCCATGGGTTTAGCGCCTATGAAGAAAAGTCTATGAGACGGAGTGCAGCTAGGTGGCACAGTGGATAGAGGACCAGGTCTGGAGTGGGAGGGCTCAACTGTGACCTCGGATAACTTCCTAGCTGTGTGACCCTGGGCAAGTCACTTAAGTCTATTTGCATAGCCCTTGCCCTTCTGTCTTAGAGCTATTATTAAGACAGAAAGTAAAAGGCTTTTTTAAGCCTATAAAACCATATGATTATAAGGAAAAAATATAAAACAAAACCTTCTGAGTCTCTTGTGGTCAGGGTCAGTTGTGGTGTGTTTTTGGAAGGAAGGAAAAAATAAATATATAGCACCTACTATGTGCTAGGTACTGTTGCTTCCCATTTAACAAATATTGATTATCTCATTTCATCTTCCCAACAATTCTGAGAGGCAGGCGCTATTATTATCCTCATTTTACAGTTGAGTAAGAAATTTTCCCAGGATTACACAGTCAGTAAGTGTCTGAGGCTAAATTTGAAAACTCAGTTCTCCCTGAATCCAAGTCCACCACTCTCTGCACTCCACCACCTACCTGGGAATAGAGGAGATAAAGAAGATGGGCTCTGAGGGACAGTAGTGAAGGACAGTTCAAGGGAAGTAGATTTAGTTTTTTAGTTTAATTTAATTTTTTTTTAATGCTTACCTTCCCTGACTCCCAGTTCTGAGATCTTTCCACTTTTCAGATACTATTTGCCCTATTCTAAAATGTGATTTTCCTCTAGGATTTGCAATGAGATCTGTTTGGCTGCTCCCTGACCCTATTTCTTGTCTTTCAGTCATCTTCAGTCATATTCAACACTCAGTGGGGTTTTCTTGGCAAAGGTACTGGACTAGTCTGCCATCTCCTCCAGCTCATTTTATACATGGAGAAACTGAACAAAATAGGGTAAAGTGACTTGCCCACGATCACACAGTTAGTACCAGATCATATTTGAATTCAGGTCTTCCTGACTCAAGGACTTCCTGAAACTCAATCCACTGGGCCACCAACCTGCCCAATAAAATAAAGAGAAAATGTATATATAATTTAAGAACAGCCCAAAGACCATTGTTTAAAAACTACTAGCCATTTGATGTCAAGTAATATATCAGTGAGCTCCCTGTGCCTTTATTTCTGCATCTTTAAAATGGGAATAATAATTCTTCTGCTGCCGACCTCAGAGAATCAGTGTGGTTTGGAAAAGCATTAGGAAAACCTAAAATCACTTTCGTTATCTTAAGATTCCAATGGGTTGCCCTAAAACAAAAACAACCCCAATTCATAGCCAGTCTCAGCAGAGATGAGCCTTCATTAGCACTCATTACAAAAGAGAAATGCTGCTAATTACCTCAGAATTCTGGGCCCAGCAGAGCCAAGAGGAGCAGATAAGTCAACCTCCAACGGCAGCCGCAAGCCAGAACCCAGAAACGGGAAGACATTGCTGACTCGTGGAAATATGCCGGAGTACAATATCGGGCGCTTATTTTTCTCTGCCTTTCTCTGGCGTATCCCCGAAATGATGTATGAAATGCCTTATTTACTTTTCCCCCTAAAACTTTCTCCTTTATTATTTCTTATTAACACAGTGCCAGCACCGAGGAGATGTTTCCTCAGCAAAAGAAAATAACCCAGTAAAGAAATGACCCCTCCGCGCCTTACTCCCATGGCCCCAGTCCAAGAAGTTGCTTTAAAAGAGTCTTGGTTTAAACAAAGGCTTGAGATGTTTCGGAAACCGAATTTAAATACGGGTTCTAACAATTCTAAACCTGATTTCTTATTTCTGAAGGGAAGTAGAGACTTTAAAAGAGGCGAATAATTCGATTCTTAGTGAAGCCGCTCCTCCCGAGTACTTGATGGCTCACAGTGGTCCCTGCAGCGGAGCTTGCTTGGGGAGGGAGCGGAGGGATGGGGGTGGGTTGGGGGCCAAGCCTTGAGCATTGGCCAACTGGGCCATTCACGTATCATAGACGTGGGGAAGGAAACACGAGGCAGAGGAGGCAGTTTCCAGGCCAGGCCAGTGTCTTCGATGGATCTGTGGCCACGAAGAGCGAGAAGGCAACGCGCGGAAAAAGAGGGTTCTTTGCATAAGGATTATTGGGATCTGATGACCCTCAGGCGTTTTATAGACCGTTTCTTTTTGTAGTCAAACATTACCAAAACTATAATTACTACACAAAATATGAGTATACAACATACATATACACATATAACATACATATAACACACACAAATGTCTAGATGTATATCATATATGTGAAGCCATTTTATAGGATACTTATTGAAGTAAAACATTCATTATAACCATACTATCTGAAGCCTTACTATAATTATATAATACACAAATATATGCACATATGCACACTACATATACATATAGATGTGCAGCCGGTTTATAGGATATCTATTTCTTTTTGCAGTAAAACTATAATTAGAATTACTATATAAAAATAACTACAATTATATAACACATTCACACATATAAGTATGCACAGGTGTGATTATATACATATAAATGTGCATATGAATATACATGTAAAGCCATGTTATAGAATATTTATTTTTGCAGTAAAATTATTACTAATAAATACTGTATAAAATGTGATTATATTTCTATAATCTATACACAGAATTATACATATGTATAATTATACACATATATGTGCAAATCAATGTGTATATGTATATATATATATGTGAAGCTATTTTATAGGATAGTTTTTGTAGTACAAATTACTATAATTATAATAAGTATATTATATGAGACATTAATATAATTATATGATACACAGATATATGCACACATACACACGTGTATATGTATACAGCCATTTTATAGGATGGCTTTCTTTTTGTTGAAAAACATAATTACTATATAAAATATGACTATAAGTATATAACATGCATATATACATATAATACACACATCTGCGTATATTATATATATATGTGAGGCCATTTTATAGGATACTTTTTATAGTAAAACATTACTATAATTATAATTGCTATAATACCATATGAAACATTACTATAATTATATAATACAGAAATATGCACACATGTGTGTATGCATATATATAATATGTATACATACACAGCCATTTTATAGGATATCTATTTCTTTTTGTAGTAAGACGTAACTATAATTATAATTACTATATGAAATATGACCACAATTATATAATGCACACAACGCATAATTATACACAGGTGTACATATATCATATAAATATGCATATGAATATACATGAAAAATCATTTTATAGAATATAGATTTCTTTTTGTAGTAAAACATTATTATAATTATGACTATAATGCTATAATTATATATTAAAATCACATATACTAAATACACAAATAAAATGTACACATGTACTCTTATACATAAATTACATACACACACATCTCTGTATGCATATATTTGCAGATATTTTATAGGATATTTGTTTCTTTTTTGTAGTAAAACATTGCCATAATTATCATTGCTATACCACTATATAAATTATGACTGTATTTATATACATTTTCACATATAATTATACATACAATATATGTATCCATATATATGTGTCTATATTGCCATTTTATAGGATATCTATTTCTTTTTATAGTGTATATATAATTGTAATTGCTATAGTACTATAATTATATTTAAAACATCACTATAATTATATACTATGTACACACATAAAATTGTACACATGTATAATTATACATATGTACACATATATTTATAACCATTTTCTAGGATACTTCTTTTAGTAGTAAAAGTACTATAATTACATTGCATTTATATATATGTATTATTATTCATATATGATGCACACATGTATAGATAAATGTATTTTATTATCTATAACCTCATACGCATGGTTCACAAGACTCATTTTAGTGCTTTATTGTAGTATGAAACTAATCCTGATTCTTCTAAGGGTATGCCAGTAGAGCATAAATCTTATAAGGTTCTCTTGGCCTGTTGAGACTTTGAGTCTGCTCTCAGTAACAGACTGAGTCTGCTTTCTGAGGTCAGATCTAAGAAAGGAGAAGACTTGCATTCAGACCTGCTTTGCTATTTATTGTGTGACCTTGGATAACTAATCTTGGCCTCATCATTGTCCTCATTAATGAGGAGGTTGACCTCAAGGTATCTTCCAGCTATGAACACATACATCAGTTCTTCTAAAAGATTGCTATAATTTCATTGACATATTACTTAATCAATGGACCCATCCATGCTTTATCATCCTGGTTGGTTATTGTCTATGTTTTCCCATTATTGTCCTCAGGGAGGAGAAGGAAATAAGCATTTATTTAGCACCTACTATTTATCTGTCATAAATAAACTTCATGACATTAAACTCTTTTGTGTCTAAATTGACGAAGAGGTAATACAGAACCTCAGAGTATCTGGAAGATAGTTATGGGACCACTTATTTTAATTTTCCATTCAATGCTGAAATCTCATTCATATTATTCTTGCCTCTTTTTCTGCTTGAATACTTCCATTGATGTGTTCCCTACCATTACCTTGCTAGATAGATAGCCCTTCCCATTGATAGCCAATTCTCATGGTTAGAAAGTTTTTTCTTATGTTGAAAATCTATGGCTCTATCATGTCCATCCATTGCTTCTCATCTCTTGTCCTCAGGGGCCAAGCAGAGTAAGTCTCATCCCTCTTCCCCCTGACAGTCTTTGAAAGCAGCTCCACTGTACCAAGTAAGTCTTCTTTTCCCCAGGCTAATCAACTTCCATTCCTTCATTGCATACCTTTTGGCACACTCTAGATTCCCTTCACTATCAATCCCCCTTCCTCTGAAGTTCTCCAGTGTATCAGTGGCCTCTAACCCCTGACATTTGCCACCCGATCCCCAAGTCCCAAACACCAGGTGGCCACTAATTGCCTGACGAGTCATCCCGTCCCCAAGCAGAAAAACAAAACTAAACAAAACAAATCTTTGCTTGGATGTTGGGATCCCTTGAAAGCAATTTGGGAAATGTGAGACGTGATTATTTTGGAAATGATTGTTAAACATAAGGATCATTCTTCCTCAAATGTTACATGGGGTGGGGCTGAGGTTAAAAGATAATCATGAGACAGAAGAAAAATAGGTAGTATTGTAGCAGGAAAAAAGGAGGGCTGGTTCTTATTGATTCTATTTCTCCACTTTGATAAGGATAGATTGTTGTATATTTGCCTGTCTGAGCTCTATACTGCTAAGAAAAAGGTAATTAGCTTCTCTCCCTCTGTACACAGGGGGAAGCTGCTGGGGAAATGAGTAGGGGGAGTGTTCCTGGTATGGCCAGAATATAGAGCAAAAGTGGTACCCAGCAGCCTAAGGAGAGTGTTTTGTGGGAAGAATCCTAGACTGGGAGTTGGGAGACTTGGAATCCCAACTCTGCTAACTGCTACCTGGAAAACCTTGGATGATTCCTTTTTCTTTTCTGGGTGCTATTTTCTTTATCTGCAAAATGAAGAGGGGCAGCACTTTGTGATCTAGTGATAGCTAGATGGTTCAGTGCACATGTCAGAAAGAGTTGCATTCAATTCCTTTCTCAGTCATTTATTAGTTGTGTGACACTGAGAAGTCAATTAACTATAATATATATGCATGTATATGTGTGTATGTATATATATATATGTATATATATATATTTATCATTCCCATTCTAATTTTAGTAAATAGAATTCCTAAAATAGTCCATAATACTATAATGGAAAGAATACTGGCTTTGGAGTCAAAGAACCTGGGTTTGAATCCCTTAATAGCGATATATCTCAGGTAAGTCATCTTACCACTCCAGCCCTCATTTCCCAAATATTTAAACGAGAGACTGAATCAGTGATTTCCAAAATACGGGTCTCAAACACACGAAGGTCCCTGAAGATGACCATAAGGTGATCATGAATTCCTGTTTCCATTCAGTATTATTATTTTGATCTTTGTTTTAGTTTGAGCATCTCTCAGTCTGACAAGAAAATAAAACCCACCTTCTGTAGTCTGGATAAATAATCTCTCTGTGATTGTCTCTCAGCCTCACAAACACATATATATGTGTTACTATTTTTCAAATATAGGCAGATGTTATGATTAATAGAATAAAATTCATTTAAAACAGTGAATTTATAGTAGCTTTGGGGTGTTGTATATTTCCTCCAACAGCAGGATATTTATAGTACAAATACTATCATGTGATAGTCTAAGAAATTTCTTGATGGTAAAAAGAGATCCTCCTCTCTCTTCACCCTCAAATGTGTTAAGGGAATACTGGACTAGATTGCCTTTATTCAAATGAGATCAAGTACATAAAGCGCTTTGTAAATTTTACAGTGCTAGATAAATGTGAGCTATTGTTATTAATATTCACCACTCAATTTATTATTATGAATATTACTTCTATTATCTTTATGATCAGGTGAAATAATATGACTAGAACTACATGAAAGCTAGTAGCTGTTATTATTGCTATTGTTATTGTGGTTGTTCCTATTAAACTATGGTCCCTTCCCATTCAAATACCTATGATCCCATGTGGAAAAGGCAATACACTTGTCTTCAATTAATCAACACACATTAATTCATTTTAAACCCTTACTTTCTGTCATAGAAGCGATATTAAGTATTGGTTCCAAGATAGGACAGTGGTAAGGGCTAGCCAATTGGAGATCAGTGACTTGCCCAGGGTCTCACAGCTAGGAAATGTCTGAAGTCACATTTGAACCAAACATTTCTTGTTTACAGGCTTGGAGTTCTATTTACTGAGCTGCCTAACTGCCCCAACAATCATTTATTAAACACTTGTCATATACAATTAAGCATTAGCTATAGGTAAAATAAAAATATTTTTTACCCTCAAGATGCTTAAACTCTACTGAAAGAGGAATCAAAAATAGAAACAGCTTATAAAGAAATAAACTGGGTAAAGCAGAAGTAGTTTTGATGGGTGCGAGTCACAGAAAGGTTAATTTAAGTTTAACATAAAGAAAATCATCCTGACAAAAAAGTGAGGGGGCTACTTTGGGAAGTAGTGAGATTCCCATCACTGGGGGTTTTCAAGCAATACTTGGGTCATTGAAGGTTTTTTTTTAACGCTTACCTTCTGTCTTAGAATCAATACTGTGTATTGGTTTTAAGGCAGAAGAGTGGTAAGGGCTTAGCAATGGGGGTTAAGTGACTTGCCCAGGGTCACACATGTAGAAAGTGTCTGAGGCCAGATTTGAACTCAGCATCTCCCTCTCTATTCACTAGCTCTCAGTCCAAAGAGCCACTAGTTGCCTCCTAGTCATTGAATCTTGTAGAGGGAATCAGAGTTCAGATTTGGCTGAACCAGAACTGGATACTCTGAAGTTTTTTTGAACTCTATAAGGCAAGGGACAGTTTGGCTACTCTGGCTCATCATTTGTGAATTTCTCAAATGGGAGTTTCACAGGTATTTTGCCTACCTTCAATTCCCATCTTCCCTTCATCCTGGTTCTGCCTGACTTTTTTTTTCCATAACCAATTTCCTGAAAATAATGCAAATGAAAGTAGAATAATGACAGAGGCTGCAGGAGATAGTGAGGATAGGGCTAGCCTTGGTGTCAGAAAGACCTGGGTTCAAGTTTTACCTCTGACATATATTAGAGATGTGGCCATGGACTAATCACGTAAACCCTCAGTCTGATTCCTGATCTATAAATGAGGACGTTGGACTGGCTGGCTCTTGAGGAAGATCTTGGTTCAGATCTCACCTCAAATACTTTCTAATTATGTGACCCTGGTCAAGTCACTGACTTCTCATTGCCTCAGTTTCCTCATATGTAAAATAGGTAAACTAGTAGTACATACCTCATCATCGGGTTGTTTTGAGGATCAAGGAAGGTAATTTAGGTTAAGTGCCCTGCAAAACTTAAAGGCTGCATAAATGTCAGCTATTGTTATTATAAATTCACCTTTCTTTCCTTTACCATTCATCTGACACAATTCAGCCCATCTTCATTTAAGCATCCAGGCACAGAGAGCACTTGTTCTAGGTACTTGGGAGACACAAAGGGAAATAAAAGCGTAGTTGTTCAATTCGACATTCCGAGGCTTTGTCTCCTCTATAAGATGAAAAATAAGTGACCAACTCAGCCAACTGGGTCTGCTCTGGAAGAGTTAATAACAGAGGCAGGCCACGCTGGGGATGGCCGATGGCCTCATTGCAACCATCTACAAAGAGATGCTAGTTTTCCTTTGGGGACCAAAGTTTGCTGTTATATTGTTTTGCTTCATTACATATTTTCATAATGAGTATGTATACCCAGAGGCCTTCAGCAGTGGACACACTTTAAATAAAGTTGAATAGCAGGGGCCATGGCATAGTAGAGAAAAGAGTATTGGATTTAAAGACAGAGAATCCAGGTTCAGATCCAGCTCTGCTGCTTGGCTGGCTGTGTGACACCTGGAAAAGCATTCCCTGCTTCTTTGAGACTCAGTTTCCTCACATGATGATCCAAGTAGATCACTGACTGTGTCACTTTGGAAATGTCATTTTCCTTCTCTTTGTCTCAATTTTCTCATAGACAAAATGGCAGAGCTAGTTTCAATTTATTCTCTATACATTAAAAAGACTGGACCAGATCCCTAAGACCTGTTTCAGCTCTGACATGCTGTGATCCACAGATTGGGCATGGTTCCAAAGCTAGTAAATGGGAGTGCCATGACCCAAACTTGGGTTGCCTTATGGGGAGACAGAGCAGCCAGGAAAAATCTGGTCCCTAAATATAGAGTCCATAAATTCTGGGTGGGCAACCAGGCATGGAGTCAGGAAGACTTATGTTTCTGCATTCAAATTTGATCTCAGACACTTCCTAGTTGGGTGACCCTGGGCAAGTCACCTAACCCTGTTTGCCTCAGTTTGCTCATCTATAAAATGAGTGGGAGAAGGAAATGGCAAACCACTTTAGGATCTTTGTCCAGAAAACCCCAAATGGGGTCATGAAGAGTCTGAAACGATTGAACAGCAACAATATAAAATTATTGTGAGAATCAAATGCAATTATACAAATAAAGCCTTTGGTGAACTTTAAAACACTAGATGATGATGATGATGATGATGATAATAATAAAGAGGAGGAATTTTGTTTATTCCACTCTCTTACGCACCCTAACCTTCCAATCCTATTCAACTGTTACTATAACCTTAGCCTGACTCAATACTCCCCTCACCCATTCCTTCCCTTACTTCTCTCCCAGGAGACTCCAGTTTGCTCTTTTCCTATGGAAAAAAAAATTACATGCCACATTTTTGTGGAATGATATTAGTTGAGGATTCCTTGTTCAAAGGCTCGCCATCACTAGCAGCTGTTCCAGGAGAAAACCGCTACAGTCAGGAGCTTCTGTTTGACACATTACTCTCCTTCCTCCCTTTATGGACCTGCCAAACTGGCCTTCTCGCTGCTTCTCACACATTCCATTCCATCCCCCATTTAGTGCCTCTGCACGGACTGTCCCCCGTTCCTGGAATGCATTTCTTTTCACTTCTTCCTTTTAAAATCCCCTAGTGAGCTTCCTTCAAAGCCTAGCTTGAGCGCCATTTCCTCCTATATGAATCCTTGGCTGGTCTTTAGAGCCACTACAGCCTTTTATTTAAAATTATCTTGTATTTGTCTTGCATATATTTGATACACACACACACATTTTCATATATTTATACATTTACAATCTACTGAGAAAAACTATATGTAGTATATGAAGGCAGCTAGGTAGCACAGTGGATAGAGGTCCTAGCATGGAATCGAGAGGCCCTGGATTCAAATTTGACATCAGACATTTTTAGCTTTGTGACCCTGAACAAGTCACTTGACCCCACTTTTCTAGCCCTTGCCATTTTTCTGTCTTAGAATGGATATGGAGAGAGGCAGCTAGATGTCTCAGCAGGTAGAGGGCCAGGACTGGAGGCTGAGGGTCCTCAAAACTGGCCTCAGACACTTCCTAACTGTATGACTATGGAGAAGTCACTTAACCCGAATTTGCCTGGCACTTATCAGGGTTCTGTCTTGGAACTAATACTTAGTATTTATATTATAAGACAGAAGGCATGGTTTTTATTTTTAAAAAATTGACACTAAGGTGGAAGGTAAAGGTTAAAAAAATCTCTCTATATACATATATTTATAATGCATATATAAATTTTTTCTATGTGCTCAATATATAGTATATATACTATATCTATATGTAATGTTTATATATAACATATGTAATATGTATACATTATATATAGTATAAACCCACATATATATGCATGCATACATACATATATATTCACATATTTTCTTAATAGAATAAAAAAATCCTTGAAGGCAGAAACTGTTTCCTTCCTTTTTGGGGGGCTTTGTATCCTTAGTTCAGCGCCTAGGAGACAGTAGTTGCTTAATAAATGCTCAGTGACTATTTGGCAAGATAGACTCTGAAAGGGAAATTGGAGAGAAGAGGGATCAACAGCAATTCAGTTCTCCACAACAAGGACAAACTCAACTAGTGTTCCTTGACATTTTGGGGAGAGGCACATGCTATTCCTGCAGGTGATCATTGTCCATCAGTCTCCACTGATGTGTATGTACTCTTAGTCTCTAGACCCAGAGGAGATGCTAAAAGAAACGAGAGGAGCCCCAGTTGGGTACGAGAAGAAAAAATGGTGGCCAGACATCAAATTACAAAGTCACGTTGACTCAGTCTAGGATCAAAGATGAAAACCCACTCAGAAATTGGGAAGTAGAGTGTTTCTGACCAATGAATATGCTCCTATGAAATAACTGCCCAGTAGAATTGTAGCTTGAATACTGCTGCTAGGTCTGTATCCCAAAGAGATCAAAGATAAGGGAAAGGATCGTATCCTTACCAAAATATTTATAGCAGCTCTTTTTGTGGTGGCAAAGAATTGGAAAATTGAAGGGATGGCCATCAATTGGGAAATGGCTGAACGAGCTGTGGTATGTGCTTGTAATGGAATACTATTGTACTATAAGAAATGATGAATGACAATCACAAAAAAAATCAGGACAGACTTATATGAAGTGATGCAAAGAGAAGTGAGCAGAATCAGAACATCGTACACAGTGACAATAGTGTATGATGATCAACTGTGAGTGACTTAATTGTTGTCAACAATGCAAGGATCCAGGATAACTCCAAGGGACTCATGATGAAAAGAGCTTATCTGCTGCCATAGAAAGAACTGATGGAGTCTAAATGCAGATTGAAACATGCCATTGTTCAGTTTATTTCCTCCACGAATTTTTCTCTAGTGTAAGGGATAGGCGTCTTCTTTCACAACATGATGAACATGGAAATATGTATTGTATAATAATACATGTACAACCTACATCGTAATACCTGCTGTCTTGGGGAGGAGTGAAAAGGAGCATGGTTTGCAAAATGTCAGAAAATGATTTTTAAAAATTGTATTGATATATAATCTGAAAAAAAGAAAAAGAAAAAAGAACTATAGCTAGAGGGAAGATCCAGAGTTGGGTTATCATTTGGCACTGTGTGAAGAGTTCAGGGCAACGTTGCCAAGAATATCTTGCAAGTTAAGGGTGTTCTTGAACATCCCCCATAGTTCCTTAGGCTTCTGGGCACAATTGCTTAGGGGCAGGGGTTTTTATTTCCCATGAGCCCTGCATAAATTTTGTTTTCCTGTACATATAAATAGAGCTGTTCTTCTTTTCAGGCCTGTGAACCCATGAGCTTGAAAGGAGAATTAGAGTAATAGGTTGAGTGAGATCAGAGAAATTCTTAAATTATCTGGATGAGAGAAAAGATTCAGGGAAGTGAGAAATCTCCCAATACCTGATCTCTTTTAACAATACTAGAGCCTTTGACATAAGAAATATACTTTTTAAAGAAATCTTGATCTTCCATCTCAGAATCAATTCTTTGTACTGGTTCCATGGCAGAAGAGTGGTAAGGGTTAGACAATTGGGATCAAGTGACTTGCCCAGAGTTGCACAGGTAGGAAGTGTCTGAGGCCAGATTTGAACCCAGGACCTCCCATCTCTAGGCCTGGCTCTCTATCCACTGAGCCAATCAGCTGCCCCCCAAAAATATACTTTTAAGTACAAATTATCATAGGTCACAGGCTGTCTGTTCCAACCCCTTCTTCTTGGTGGGTTTTGACCTTTTGGTTTCATCCGTGTAATGAGTTGTTGTCAAGGAAATTCCTTCTGCCAATGCAGATCGACAATCTGCTTGTACTTAACAGCCTTCAAAAGTTGTCTTGGGCACTGTGAAGTTAGGCTGTTTATATTGAAGTTGTTTATTTATGAAGTTGTTTATGTTCACACAGCCAGCGTGTGATAAAACTG
Organism: Gracilinanus agilis; assembly: GCF_016433145.1. NCBI lineage: Eukaryota > Metazoa > Chordata > Mammalia > Didelphimorphia > Didelphidae > Gracilinanus > Gracilinanus agilis. The sequence continues at coordinate 80,327,719 of NC_058131.1, forward strand.
AACGGAAACCTTAGTCTTCCTGGCTGTAAGACAACTGGTCCTCTGTCCACTGCTATTAGGTCTTACCTTGCTAATATTATATGTCATTATTTTTCTACCACATCATGCATGGTGAATAACGTGTAGGGGAAGGAGTCCAGAACTTAGAGTCAGAAGACCTGAGTTTGAATCTTGGTTGGAATCACTTTAGCCAGGTGACCATTGACAAGGAGTCCCCCATGAGCTTCTGTTTCCTCAACAGCAAGATAGAGATAGTCAGACTTGTATTTGCTCTCCCACAAGGGCATTTTTAAGAATGTACTTTGTAAAATGTGGTGTGCTATAAAAATCCCCCCCCCATTAAATTGTAAGCTCCCTTTGCTTCATTTTGCATCCTCAGAGCTAAATATAGTGCCTGAAATATAGTAGGTATTTGATAAGTGTTCATTTTGTGATCGATCAACCCTATTAGTTATTTGGCAGATGAGGAAACTGAGTCTCGGAGAAAGAAATTGAATTATGAAATTTACCCAGCATCATGGCGGTAAAGAGTCTGGATCCTGAGTCTTTCAGTTCCTAGGCAGCACTTCTTTCCATTGACCACTCTATCTATCAGCCTGGGAATACCAAAGGCCCCCCAAGTCATAGTACCCCAAACCCAGACACATCAATTCAATTCAATCAACATTTATTAAGTTTTTACTAGATGTAGAGTCCTGTGATTGGCATTGAAGATATTAAAATGAAAAAATTACAGAGATCTTCCAAGGCAGAGGGTTGGGAAATACAATATAGAGGCAAAAAGCAGAATGTGAAAGAGAAATCTAGACCAAGTAGTATTGGGAAATCTGAGGTCTCTGGGATCTGAGAAGGCTTCATAGAGGAGAGGATGTCTAAGCTAGGCCTTAAAGGACAGGAGGGACTTCAACAAATAAAGGTGGCACAGGGATCTATTTATTGTAGGCATGGAGAAATGGGAGAATAGGAAATGGACAAAGATTCAGATTTGTCTGGAAAGTACCCAAGAGGAAATAGTATAAGAGTGGGAGTTTAACTGCAGGCAGGCCTTAGATCAAAGCTCATTTGGAGCTATCTTCCAGATTTCCCAAGCAATAAGTGGGAGAGAGGAAGGGAAATCTTTATCCAGCCTAGCAACTACAATATGATACATCCTTTGTTGTATTACTTATGGAGGGCCTCCACAACTGAGATCAGGTTACTGTGCACAAAGAAAATATTTTATTCTGGTCACATATAAGGGAGCAGAGAGAGCAACATGATTTAGTAGGGAAAATGGCAAATTTGGGGTCAATAGAGAGCTGGGTTTAAATCCCATCTCTGACACTGAACTATGTGATACTAGACAGGCAAAATCATCTAACCTCTACTAGAGTATTTGCCTTGAGGCAGTTGGGTGGTACCTTGGACAAAGCACCAAGTCTGGGGTTAGAAAGGCTCATCTGCCTGAGTTCAAATCCAGCCTCAGATATGTCCTAGCTATGTGACCCTGGGCAAGTCACTTAAGCCTTTTTACTCAGTTTCCTTATCTGTAAAATGGAGAAGGAAATAGTAAACCATTAGAGTATCTTTGCCAAGAAAACTTCAAATTGGGGTCATGAAGAGTTAGACATGATTGAAAAATGGTTCAACAATGACAACAATTATATCTGCTTCCCTAGGTTGTTGTGAAGGATCAAATTAGAAGATGAATATAAAATACTCTGTAAAACTTAAGAGTTCAATATAAGTGGCAGTTGTTGTTAGTGGAGATGCCTAATATTAGTCAATTGGAGAGCACTGGTTTTAGAGTGAGAAGAGACCCAAGTTTGAATTCTGAGCTTGATTCTTGTTACCTTTGGGATCTCCTCTCTTGGAACCTCATTTCCCCCCTCTGTAAAATGAGAGGATTATATTTGATGACCTCTAAGGTTCATTCCAGTTCTAATATCCTATGATCCTGAGAAGTAGTAATAGTTTTATTTTCCAGAAATGTCTATCTTATGTTTCTCCCATCCCATATACTGCAAGAGAAAATCCAATCCCTTATCACTTGTCATCACCAGCCAACCCCAATCTTTTTTGTACCAGGAGGGGATTTCACCCTGACAACAAGCTGGCCCATTTCCAAGCCAGGCAATGCTTTTTTACATACCAAAATTTCCTCCTTGTGGCTTTAATTACTGTAATCCAACAGATTCTCACTTCCTGTCCCAAACCACGGCCGGTGTGACAATGCAATGCTAAAGAGACCGCTTGTTTTACATCACAGGTAACTGTATTCCTGTGAACACTCTGTGTGAAAATACAAAATATAATTATAGTCTCTTGACTCATCCTTCCTGAGTCAGTCATTTCTGTATTCTCCCACCCTTTTAGTAGCCTTTTTTCCCCTATCCAACATATGACATCCCTCTCCTAACCTAATACCCAACATAGGCATTTCAGAGATTCACATTCTTTTCCCAGTGCTTCCATTAATTTACCATGTGACCTTGGACAAGTCACTTCCTTTCTGTGAATCTTAGATTTCTCATCCTGTAGAATGAAGGGGTTAAACTAAGTGACCTCTAAAATCCTTTCCCTTCTGAAATTTAATTCAATTCAATAATGACATCCAGCTTTGACATCATAAATTTTATGTTCATTCCTAAATCTAACATTCCATCTTCTATGGTCACTTTCAAAGATAATATTCAATGTTCTTTGTTCCAAGGTCCCCCATAGTTCTTTCATCCTTTGTTCTATATTCTAAAGTCCTTTACAATTCTAACATTCTATTTTCTATGACAATTTCTTTTTTTGGTTTTGTATTCCTAGTGACTGAAATGTAGCCTGGTGTAGTAGATGTCAGTAGACCTTAGAGTCAGGAAGACCTGGGTTCAATTCTTACCTCTGATTTATATCAGCCGGTGAGCCTGACCAGTCACTTAATCTCTCACTGTTCCCAGACAAATATGACCATAAATTACTTATGAGGTACAAGTCTGCATTTGTAAAGGGAGTTTTCCTCATTAGGGATTCCTTTATCAATGAGATCACATCTAGTTAGGAAAGAAAAATAAAAGAGAGGAGAAGGAAGGAAGGAAGGAAGGAAGGAAGGAAGGAA
>NC_058131.1:80331072-80388124 GCF_016433145.1 Gracilinanus agilis
AAGGAAGGAAAGAAAAAGGAAGAAAAATGGTAAAGAAGAGGAGAGGAGGGAGGGAAGGAAGGAAGGAAGGAAGGGAAGATTGAAGGAAGGGAAGAATGGAGGAAGGGAGGGAGGGAGAGGTAATCCCAATTCCTTGTCCATAGTAGCCTCTTAATATAATGTTTGTTTAATTAAATGGGCATTCTCTGTTCTAAGGGTTCCTCCAAGCTCTAATATTCTATGATTTTCAGTTCTGTCCTTTTATGTACAGTATTCTAACATTCCATGATTTCAGTTCCCAGGCAGATCTAACATTTTATTGTACAGGGTACCTTCTAGTTTTGACATTTTAGGTTATAAGGCAACTATTTGGAAGTAATAGTAAGAGTACTAAATGATAGCTAGGTAGCTCAATGACTCTCCCTCGCTGTGTGACCCTGGACAAGTCGCTTAACCCCAATTGCTCAGCCCTTACCATTCTTCTGCCTTGNTTAATAGTATCCACATACCTATTCTATCAACTTTTTGACCAATGGCATACACTTGCTAGAATCAAAAGAATCGTGTGTCATAGAATAGAGTATAGCTAATGAGAGGGAGGGAAGGAAGGAAGGAAGGAAAGAAAAAGGAAGAAAAATGGTAAAGAAGAGGAGAGGAGGGAGGGAAGGAAGGAAGGAAGGAAGGGAAGATTGAAGGAAGGGAAGAATGGAGGAAGGGAGGGAGGGAGAGGTAATCCCAATGCCTTGTCCATAGTAGCCTCTTAATATAATGTTTGTTTAATTAAATGGGCATTCTCTGTTCTAAGGGTTCCTCCAAGCTCTAATATTCTATGATTTTCAGTTCTGTCCTTTTATGTACAGTATTCTAACATTCCATGATTTCAGTTCCCAGGCAGATCTAACATTTTATTGTACAGGGTACCTTCTAGTTTTGACATTTTAGGTTATAAGGCAACTATTTGGAAGTAATAGTAAGAGTACTAAATGATAGCTAGGTAGCTCAATGACTCTCCCTCGCTGTGTGACCCTGGACAAGTCGCTTAACCCCAATTGCTCAGCCCTTACCATTCTTCTGCCTTGTAACCAATACAAAGTATTGATCCTAAGATGGAAAATAAGGTGTTTTGTTTTTTTTTAAGAGTTCCAGACTTTGAGTCAAGAAGACCCAAGTTTAAGTCCTGTCTCAGATACCTTATTATCTGGGTGACTCTAGGCAAGTCACATAATCTTTCTTAGCTTCTGTCTCCTTATCTATAAAATAAGAATAAAATATTACATATCACACAAGGTTGTTGTGAAGATCAGCTGAGATAATACATGGACAACCCTTTTTAATCCTTAAAGCAGTATAAAACACTCGTTATGATTGTCCTGAAGGTCCTACGTTGCAAAGTCCCTTCTAGCTCTGACAGGCCTTGTACCTAAGGTCCCTTCCAGCTCTGATATTATTTTAGCCTCTGAGAAGTGCTGTAGACAGATGCTTTCCCTTTGTGAATTCCAGTCCAGAAATGAGTTGTGGACTAGTTGAAATGGAGTGGAAGAATGAATAATCAAGTGATGAGTCAGCTCCATACCTTCCCCCTCATCCCCAGCTGCCCCTTCTCTAATTCCAGACCTCCTTTCAGCTATAGATGTTGATATGACCCTATTGGGGGATCTGACACGGGTGCTCTGCACCCAAGGCTGGGTTTCATCAGCCCCTTTCTCCAGGCAAAAGGAAGCCTGGAGATGAGAGAGTTAACCACCCCACATCATTTGCCAGAAGTATTATAGAAGAACTACACAGCATCTCTGTAGTAGCTGAGCCTCCCCTTTACATTCAGTTAATGAAATCACAAAATATCATTGGTTCTTAATGGGATCCCTTGAGGGTTAATTACATGGTGGGGAATTGTATGTGAACACAACTAATATGTGTTTAATAGATGTACCTTTGGAAAAAAAATGGCATTGATCTTTAAAAAGAAAAAAATAAAGATCTCCCCCATGCAGATGGAGAGAGCAAAAAGACTTCACTCAGCACTTCCGCTTGTCATCAACTCTTACAATGACTTTCCTAGAATATCTCTGGCTTCCTTCTGTCTTGTCATCGCAGAGTTCTTGTTCTGAGATAGGGCTGGAGTGGGCATCTTGTTCTTTCCCCAACTTCCCAGCAGACCAGTAACTAAATAGAAGGCTGCCTGTCCATTCTCCTTCAATCTGAAATCTCTGGAGAAGGCCAGGACATGACTGCCTGTAGAAAAGGCCCATCTCCACCCCAATACACATCCTTCTTTGCTGGACTCTAATGAATGAAGATTTTTTTTTTCAGGTAAATAACTTGCTGGGTTCCTCCACATGAATAGCCAGCTTTGTTTAAAATTCTGTAGATATTCTTTTTGTTTTTCCCTTAACCTCCAAATCTAAAAGAAAATGGGGAAACCTATAGAAATGATGTACCCAGAATGCAGTTGCTTTGGTGTTAGGGCAAAGACCACTTGATATTTTGTAGGAAAACCAACCTGAAATTAACTGAATTAGTGATATGTATGAACCACTTGAAATGCCTAGCTCTTTGGTCAAAGCTTCTAAGCTTGGGGTTTATAGACAGATTTCAGAAGGATCTGTACCTTAGATGGGAAATTTTTTTTTTTACTTTTATTAACCATTTTTCCCTTAGCAATCCTGTGCATTGTGTTTTGTGGACTTAAAAACATTTTTTTTATGAGAAAATGTTCATAGGCTTCACCAGATTGCCAAAGGGAACCATGATTAAAAACATCCACTTTGGATAATGTTTAGATCCCCCACCCAGTTCTTCTAAGGAATGTTCTCATTTGTGAAACTTCTGAAATGAAAGCTAAGCCAGTATCTATGATAGAAAGCTGGAGTCAAAGTTCAGATATATCCTGCCTGAATATATATGCCTTTGTTCATTCATTCATTCATTCATTTATTCACTCACTCATTCATTCATTCATTCATTCATTCATTCATGTATTCAACAAATAGTAAATAGCCGTGGTGTCCTTAATACCCTGTGCTCAACTCTGTGGGAGTTAGAAAGTTTAACTAAACCAGTGTCTTTGACCTTCTAGCACTTAGAGGCATAATTGTTAATCAATCAGTCAACAAGAGTGTATATGCTATGTGCCAGGCACAATGTTTGGTGTTGGTGATAATACAAAGACAAAAACGAAACTGTTCCTGCCCTCAAGAGTTTCCAGTCTGCCAATGGGAGAATACCATTTAAATAGCAGTATTCTCCTATCCAAATTGATTAGAATTGACAAGCAACTATTATTGGATCTATAAAACTATCTCTTGTATGAATCAAATTGATTAAAACTGTTCTGGAGCTGCTTTTGATTTATAACTAAACATCCCATGTGCCACCTCCCCCTATTTTTTAATAGCCACTCTAATTCACCATTGTTATCTATAAAATTTTATGAGACCCCACACAGGAATTTCTGAGCACATGGCCTGGTTCTGAAAAACCCTTGGAAGTCCCTGCACAGAAGCAGGGTCTGTATGAACAGATAGATCCAGAGCTCAAAGGCATCTCAGAAGCCATCTAGTCCAAATCCCCCAATTTACGGAAGAGGAAATCAAAGCCTAAAAAAGTGAGGCATTTTGTGTAAGGTCATCAGGTCTTCTGAGTCCAAGTTCCATGTTTTATAGCTGAGGTATCTGGGAAATGCTGCAATGGATGGTGTAGAGCAAGGGGAAGGGTCATACTCATGGCCCCAAATATTCAGAATGTGGCCCAAATGGAATGTGTCAGGTCCGCATCTAGGAAAAGACCGTGATATTCCTTGAGAACAGCTCCTGGGTATTATTTCTATATGTGCCCAAAGCACTAAGGATGTAGCAAGTGCACATGCCCAAGTGGATATGCTCAAGAAATTTCCTTGGCTCTTCAGTGATTCTAGGCTTAAATGCCAAGTCCAATGGTTCGCTTTGAAAGTCTTTCATACCTCCTAGCTGCGTGACCCTGGGCAAGTCACTTAATCTCCATTGCCTAGCCCTTACTGCTCTTCTGCCTTGGAACAAATATACAGTATTAATTCTAAGATGGAAGGTAAGGGTTAAAAAAAGTCTTTCACAAATTGTCTCCAAATATCTTAGATTTATTTCAGATTTATTCTCTTAATGCACTCTATGTGCTATCCAAATTGGCCTCCATGTTGTCCTCCATACATAACGTTCTCCCTCCCATCCCTGTGACTTCTCAGTCTGCCTCCCATCTGTGCCATAGTCTGCCTTATCACTTATGCTTTTTAGAATATCCAGAACCCTTCCAGGCTTCCATCAAGTCCTTCCTTCTATGTGAAGAAGTCTTTCTTGATTTGTAGGAGGCATATGGGTAGAGCAGTAGATGGAGGGTTACATGTAGAGCCCATAAGACCAGAATTTATATCCTGCCTTAGACAGATGCTTACTGTGTGACTTAGGCACAGTACTTATCTTCTCTTGGCCTCAGTTCCTCATCTCTAAAAATGACTGCTTATCTCCCAGGGTTGTTGTGAGGATCACATGAGATAACGTATGTCATGTCAAGTTCTTTGCAAATCTTAAACCCTCACATAAACGCAAGCCATTATTGTTATTATTATTCCCTCCAGTTGTTAATGCCCCCTTCTAACCACATTTAATTTGTATTTAGTTCATATCTGTTTTGTGTTTATAAATCTGTGTAAATATTGGTTCTCCCTAGTAGAATATCAACATCTTAAGGGCAGGTACTCTTATGTCTTGGTATCCTGAGTACCTGGCATAGGTTATTTAGTCGTTTCAGTGGTGTCTGACTCTCCAGGACCCCATTTTGGGTTTTACTGGTAAAGACACTGGAGTGGTTTCCCATTTTCTTCTCCAGCTCATTTTACAAAAGAGGAACTGAGACAGTGTTAAGTGACTTGCCCAGGGTCACACAACTAATAAGTATCCGAGGCCAGATTTGAACTCAGGGAGATGAGCTTTCCTGACTCCAGACATGGCACTCTATCCATTGTGCCACCTGACTGCCACTCCCTGGGACGGAGGCACTAAATAAAAATCTACTGAATTATTAATTATTCCCTGCACCAGGACACCGAGGTCTAAACACCATTGAGACACTTTCAAGCTATGCAATGGTGGGCAAATTATTTAACTCTCAGAGTATCCATATTTCTCTTCGTTATATAAGGGCAAGAGTAATCTTGCCACCGCCTCATGAGATTATTGGGAAGAAAGCACATGACAAGATTCGTAGTGCTGCTATACAAAGGTAAGTCATTAGTATTGTTAGGTATTAATAAATATTTGTTAAATTGCATTGAACTGCTAGGAAACATTGGCTTCAAGCTCCCTTAAATGGGCCAGTGCCTTCTACTGCAAGAATGATAGGAATAAATTGGGGGTAACTCTTTGAGTTTCCTTGTTTAGCTTATAAATCGAAGAGGTCTTAGAATAATGGAAAAGACACAGGATTTGCACCACCCACCTAAGGGAGAGCACTTTGTAGACCTTCAAGCATAGAGAAATGAGCTGCTATTATTATTACTCAACACAGCATATATCTATCTGTTTTCCATGATGCAATCTCATATGCCCAGAGCCTGGCACATAGTAAATGCTTTAATAAATGCCTGCTGATTGATTGATACTGGTTCATATGTTGCTTCAAATAGCTGTTTCACTTGAAGCTGCTGTCATCGGCTACTGTGAAGTAGATCCTCTGTCTTCTGTTTCATCCCTGATCTCCTCACACAGCTGAGATAGAGCTGAACCCGGGGCTTGAGGCTGTGTTAAGGCTTCGTTCGCTGTGGTGGGAAAGGGGACAGATGAAGCCAGATATTTTAAAGTCAGTCAGTCCTTGTTGAGACTCAGCTGGAGTATATTGTGCTCGGTTCTGGTGGCATGATTTTAGAAGGACATTAAAAAGCAAGACAGGGTTCAGAAGAACCCTTTCCATTGGAGGAGGGTCATACAAGGATCAGTCAAATAAACTAGAGATGTTTAGCTTGAAAGAGAGAAGACAGAGGGGGAATGTCTTAGTTATCTTCATGTGGATGGAGGTCTATCACATGGAAGAGGACTGAGATTTATACTTTTTGGCCCGGGAGGGCAGAATCAGGAGCAATGGATGAGGTAGTGATGAGGACAACTTAGCCTTGATGTCAAGAAAGACTTCCTAATGATTAGAATTGTTTGAAATTAAATTAAAATTAATTAATTAATTTTTAAAAAGAAAGTTCAATGGACCATCTCAAAACATAATGGTTTTTCTCTCTCCTTAAAGAGCATTAAGATAGGAAAGAAAGGAACCCTACCATTTAGTAGGTATCCAGGTATCCAGGCAACTGTGCTAAATAGTTTACAAATATTATTTAATTTAATCTTCCCAACAACCTGGAAGGTAGGTGCTATTATTAGCTCCATTTAACTGTTGAGGTCATTGAGGCTTACTCAGGGTCACACAAAGCTAGGACATATCTGAGGCCACATTTGAATGCATAATTCAATGACTCCCAATTCCATGGTCCATCCACTGCTCCACCCATCTGCCTCCATTTTTTAGCATAGGCTAACAACGACTAGTAGGTTATGCAATAGTGAGGATCCCTTTCTAGTATGAATTGGATCTGATGGCTGCTAAAGTCCCTTTCGATTCCTGAAATCTATAAATCGACAATGAAGCCAGCAAGGGACATCTTGCAGCTGCCCCATAGCAAAGGCAGCCCTGTGGTGGTAGCTGTCTCCTGGGTCAGCCTGGGCAAGTGGAGGAATTGGCTTTGTCCTCTAGCCACTTCTTGGCTTGGGAGCAGGGAGATTCCTTGGATCAGAAACAGGTCCCTGAATGGCTTGTGTAGGGTTTTTAGGCAAGTCACCTAATAATAGCTGGGAAGGTGGTACAATTGTAGATTGGATTAAGTCTCCAAAATGCTTTGAGCTCCTTAGTTGAAGCTGATCTGTAATACCAGGGTTTAGGAGAAGAAACATTCTCATAACCACAGCTCTATTCCTCTGACACTTTTTTTTTCTTTCATAGACCACAAAGTACTTTCTTCACAAATTTCCATGAATTACAATAGCAATATTCTTCTGTTTTAAGTTCTCTTCTACTTTTAACACTCTATAATCCTGTGATTACTGGGGAGATCTTACCTGAAGATTGTAAGACTAACATCTTCAAAGTCATCACGCAAACACAGGTTTACCAGAGAAAGGCCAGTAGCAAGAGCATGGAGGGACTCAGAGAGGGAGAAAGGCATCATTGAATATGAGCAATTAAATCAATAACCTGGCCAAGGGCAGAGATGGCACACATCTGTGTGGCACATTTTTGCAAATGACTCAGAATTAGGAAGGTTAGCTAATGGAGTTAGCAAAATTGGAATTAGAACATGTGTTGGCAGGATAATGTGCTAGATCATATCTGATAAAATAAAATATAGTAATAAATATAAGATTTTGAACTTGAGTACAAAGATACAACTTCGCAAGTCTAAGATATAAGGAGCCTAGTTAGGTAAGTAGTTCATCTGAAAAGGTATCTAGAAGTAGCTGTCCAGGGTTTTTTGCAATAGGATGGATTATGTTAATCATAGAAAGTTATCAGAACTCTTAACTATCCAGAGAAGAAAGGAAGATTCTATTTACCTGGGGCAGGGCAAACTGCTTGCAAACCTCAGAATGTCTGCATAGCTTTTGCAAAATTTAAAATGGAGAGCCCTATACTCATGTCAGTTGTTGCTGTTTTTATTTGCTTTTATACATTTTACAATTTGAACATGTGACCTGAATATTAAAGATCATACCATAAAAAACTAGAAGTGAACTTTTTTGTACACTTTGCACAACAATGGATAGGGGGTAAATTCTTAATTGAACAGTGGACAAAAGTGATTACAAAAGATAAAATAAATCATTTAAATTATATGAAATTGAAAAGCTTTTCCAGGCATGGTGGCTTATTTCTCTAATTCTTACTATTCAGGATGTTGAGGCTAGTGGATTGTCTGAGTGTAGGAGTTCTGAGCTGTAGTGGGCTAAAACCAATTCATTGTCTACGTTAATTTTGGTACCTCTATAGTAAACCCTTGGGATCAGGAGGGAAGGATTAACCCAGGTTAGATACAATTATAGGTCAAACCTCCCATACTGATGAGTAGTGGGTAGGCATGGGTGAAATAGGGAGACAGAAAAGGAAAGAGGAGAGAAGAGGAAAGGAGAGCCTTTGAATTAAAAAAAAAAGTTATTATGACTAGGATAAGAAGGAAAACAGTAAACTGGGAAAAATCCTTGTATCAAATATCTCTGAAAAGAGTTTGAGATCAAAGATAAATAGGCATCTATCAGAAATATATGACTCAAAGTCATTCCCTAATTGTGGAAAAAATATTCTTTTTGTAGTAGCAACGAACTGGAAACAAAAGTGGATGCTCATTGTTTGGGGAATGTCTAAAGTGCTACATGAATGTAATGAAATGTTACTTTACTGTTAAAAATAAATACATAAGACAAATAGAGAAAAGCATGGGAAGAATTTTACTAACTGATACCAAGTGAAATAAACAAAACAAAGAAAACAATATGTACAATGACTTACCACAGCGTAAATGGAAATATCAGCAACAACAAAACAACTAAAAATGAATTCTGCAAAATTATAATGACCCAAGCTTGATCCCAAGGAGAGATATAAGAAGATCCTTCCCTTCCTTCAGTGGGAGATTATGAGTATGGAATGTTATAATGTCATTCTTGTTACAATATATCAGTTAGCTTTTATGAACTGTTTTTATTATTATTATTTTCATTTTACTTTTTGTTGTATGGCTCTCTGGAAGGGCAGCAAAAGGAATCCATTAGTAAATATAGACGAAAATAAAATACATCAGTAAAATTTATTTTTTTAAATTATTTTCTTTTGTATAGAGACATTTCCAGGTGACAACTTACCTCTACCTAACATATCCTAAAGTACACTGAACTGCAATGTTAAATATATATTTAATATAACAATTATGCTTTCAGACAAGAAATATGTAATTGTATAATTTGTAAATTACAATTTGTAATGATTTTATATATGTTATATGTTTAGATGTAAATAGGTATAGATATAAATATTTTTTCTCTATTCCTCTCTCTACTTCAATCCCTGCCATAATTTATTATATTAAAAAATGTTAGAATTAGAGAGGACTTAGGAGGTCAACTAATCAATCCTATAATTTTACAGAGGATAAAATTACAGCCGCAAGAAAGGAAATAATATGGCTAAAGTCTTTTTTTCAAACTTTACTCAATCCTTCTGATTCTAGTTGATGCAAAAAGAAGTACATAGGATCTGGAGCTTGAAATCTTGCTGTAGAACTTAAGACATATTAAAAATTAGGCAAGTCATTGCCCTTCTCTGGGTCTCAGTTTTCTCCTCTGTAAAGTGGACAAATAAGTCTATGCTAGGCACTGGGATAACATATAAAAGGAATGAAAATATTCCTCCTCATAAGGGGCTTGTGTTGGAGAGGCTTGAGTTAGGGGGTCTACAAACTATGGTCTTTCAGCCAAATCCTCCCAAACTAAAAAAGGTTTTTATATTTCTGACTATAATAAAACATTATTTTAAAATGCAAAAACCATTATTTTCTCTAGGCATTACAAAAAGAGGTGGTGGGAGTGTGGCAGCTTAGTAATTCAGTGGATTGAGAGCCAGCCCTAGAGATGGGTTCAAATTTGACCTCAGATACTTCCTAGTTGTGTGAACCTGGGGAAGTCACTTAACCCTCATTGCCTAGCCCTTACCAATCTTCTCTTTGGAATTAATACACAGTATTGATTATAAGAGGAAGGTAGCAGGCTGGAGTTAGCCCAGTGAGGCCATAACTTGCCAACCCTTAGACTAGAAGAATTCTTCACTGTCTTCCAATTGGACCTGTAACTAGCCATTTTTACACTTGGAGTGAGACATGAAAATGTCTCCTCAAATACTATTTTAGCAGACTATTTTACTATATGGTCAAAGGCCTACATAACTTCCTACTTAAACTAATTATTCTCACTGCATAACTAGGTAATAACCTCAGTCCTTGTTTCTGTGCTAGTGAAGGAATTGTATGTTATGTCATCACCCTCCAAATTTCTGTGCCCTGGGACAAAGCCCTCGTCATCCGGTCCTTGTTACGGCTTTTCTTTTCAGGTCAAAATACTAAAAGTCTGTCTAAATCCAGTACTCTTTCCACTCTAACTTGATTAGATCATTTTCAGTTCTTAACTGAGGAGAATCCAGTGGAGAGAGAGATTCTGTGGGGATAAAGACATGACAGGACAGGACAATGTTTATAACTGCTTGGAGAGAAAATAAGCCAGCACTGAGGAGCTCAGAGAGATCTATGAAGGGGTGGTTTTTCAGAAGAGAAGCTTTAGGTTACTTTAAGGTGACAATTTCTAAATGAGAGCAAAACTGCGTAATAATATTTTAAAAATTAGGACCATTCTTAGTTCATGAGCTCCCCAGCCAGTGACAAAATATGCTATTAGTGGCCGCAGCACGATTCTGAAAATATACCTTCCTTACGACTTAACGCTTTTTTTTCCCTTTCCCTGTGAGCTAAAAATTACAAAGCCCCGGATTTCATCGTTCTTGCAATCTATTCTTTTCCCCTGACTTCCTGTTTTCATGAAATTTTAATCAGGCACTTAAAATAAATAGCTATGCAGAGTCTCTCTGCCTCTTCGAATGCTTGGGATGGATGTTTGGGGTAAAGTGATAGTCCGGAGACCTTGAGAGCATTTAATCCCATTCGGACTTGGCAAGACAACAGAAAATGAGAGAGAAACACTGCTCCATCTCAGTGCTGTGGGCCCAGAGTGGTCTGGGGTGCTCAAAAGAAAAATCAACGTCCTTCCCTTCGCCATTGGCGTCTTCATCCACTAAAAGAAATCAGACTGATTTGGAAAAATACCTTCTATGAATAACAGTGGTTTGGTTCCAGGGTGACCAACAGAAGAAAAGTAAGAAGCTATGGTGAATAGATCACATTTTCAAATCCTGGAATAATGAAAAGATAATAATTAAATCAGTGCTGCTCCCTTCTGTTGCTAATGGTTTTTAATGGTGCATATTTGGTATAATATGAAATAAATTAACCTCAATTGTCTGGTTGTTAAAACCAACCAAGGTTTAATTTTTTTTCCCTTTTGAGCATAAAAATGTTTCAACATAATACATAGCATATCAATTTTAATAAAATTGTCAGAGAACCACTACAATTCCATTACAGCCAAGTATGCTTAGATAGAGGGTCAGAACAGCTGAATTCTGATTCTCTTCTGACCCCTTACAAGCTATGTGACCTTGGGAATGTCACTCTGCTTATCAGCCTCAGTTTCCCATTATTAAAGCAAGGGAGTTGGGCTAGGTGATCTCAAAGATCCTTTTCAGTTCCAAATCTTATGATTCCATGTTCCTATAAATAACTGTAGGCATACCACTGGTCCAGCCAACAATCGTATCTGAAATAGAGTTGGATGATGACGTTGGTCCAAGTGCTGGCTTTGATATTTCCCATGTTAACTTGGGCAGATCACTGACCATTTATGAGCTTCGGTTTTCTTATTTGTGAAGCAGGGATAATAAAAGTAGCCTGATAAAAGAGCACAGAGGACTGGACTTGAAGTCAAGTCCTGGGTTCAAATCTTTTCTCTAACATTTCCATGTTATGGGCAAGTCACATCACTTCTACCTCTCCAATCTTTTTTTTTTTTTTTAACACCTTACACCCTACTTTCCCACATACTCTTTGTTCCCTCCCCACTGGCCTCTTTGCTGTACCTTGAATAAGGTACTCCATATCCTAACTTCAAACATTTTTACTGACTGCCCTTCCACATTTCTGCCTCCTGGTTTCCCTGGATTCCTTCAGGTCCCAGGAAAAGTTCTACTTCTATAGGAAACCATTCCTGATTCCCCTTAATTTTAGTGCTTTCATTCTGTTGATCATTTGAAATTTATCCCACATTTAGCTTGTTTGTACAGAGTTGTTTATATATTATCCTTTGCACTAAACTGTGAGGTCCCTGAAAACAGAATTCCACCCCCACCCCGCACTTAGCACAGTACAGGGCACATAGTACGTACTTTTTAAATTTTTATTAGCCGATTGTGTGTCCTAGTCATTTCCCTCGGACTTATCTCCTAACTAATTCAGCTAGTTGGCTGTGATCTATACTGGTGCAAGGAATTCCCATAATAGGGAATTGCGGGGAAAAAAATCACAGATCATTCACGTGTTCATTTAAGTCATGAGAATCATACTTACAACAGCTACCTAATAGGGTTGTTGGGAGAGAAACATTCATCTCTCTATCTACACCTTAAAGCACAATAGGAATGATAGGGAATAATGATGATAATGTTAATCATCACAACGACAACAAAGGGTCACGAGAATAATAATGTCTTTTGGCCTCCTGAAATGCTATAGGTGCCAGGTTATACAGACAGGATAAAAAGAAAGGGGAAAGCTTGACTATAGATAAAATAGAGTTTCGAAGATTGCCAATGAATAAATGTAAAACCCCAGAGGGTTGGGAAAGCAGAGATTCAGAGGCTCTTAGGGAAATCGACTGGCCTGATTGGAAATGCCAGGCTTCTTTTATGAAAGCAGAAAAACTAGAAGGAAAGATCATTGAAGTTTATGGGTCAGCATTTCAGTGATTAACAAAGCTCAAATGACTTGATGTGAAAATTGGTCCCTTCTGTTAATCTTGATCTCTCTCAATCTGCTTTGCCTTGAACTCAGTGCATCATTCTTAGTTATAACAAGGGGTTTTGATTGATGACAACCAAAGGTCAGAAGAACAAGCCCCACCAGGAACAATTGAGAAAGTTGCTGGGAGGTAGATTTGGGCTCGACACAAGGGGAAATTTTTTTTTTTCTTAGAGAATACAGTTGTCCCCAAATGGACTCTGTTGATTGTAACAGTAATAGTAGCTAATATTTATATAGCACTTACTGGGTGCCAGGCAGTATATTAAGTGCTTTATAACCATTATCTCCTTTGATCATCACAACCCTGGGAGGTAGGTATTATTATTATTTTATAGATGAGGAAACTGAGGCAGACAGAGGTTGAGTGACTTTCCCACAGTCACACAGCTAGTATTGGATCAGATCTGAACTTAGGTCTCCTCAACTCCAGGCCTAAGGATCTCTCCACAAACCCACCGAGCTGCTCCTTCATATATGGTGAATTTTCCATCACTGAGTTCTTCAAGTCAGAGATGCTGCCTTTAGGGAAGGTACTTGAAACCAGGCATTGCAGAGATTCCTTACTTAAGGGAACTGGAGATGTTTACCTGAGATAGGATAAGACACAGTTGATGTAGTAAAAGCTATCTTTTATTGCAGTATTTCAAAGGCTATAATGTGGAAGACAAATTGGTCCCAGAGATAGATGATAAAAAGATGGGAGAGGGGTAGAGACATACAGACAGAGACAGAGATAGAGAGAGATACAGAGATACCCACTCGCAGATACTTGTTTACTATGTGTCTAGCACCAAATTAGGAGGCCCAATAGATCCTGGGGTCAGAAAGACCCGAGTTCAAAATTGACCTTAAATATTTACTAGTTGTTTGACCTTGGGCAAATAATTTACTCCTATTTGCCTCAGTTTCCTCATTTGTAAAATGAGCTAGAGAAGGAAATAGGAAACCACTTTTTCTCTTTGCCAAGAAACAGTATGGACAGTAGCATCCACTGGGTCGTGAAGCAGGACTGAACTGCTGAACAATTATATGCCAGACATTGGACTATGTCTTGAGGATATAAAAACAAGCAAGCAAGATCATCCCTGACTTTAAGGAGTTTATGCTCTAATGAGAAGATAATACATAAAAGGTAAAGAGAAATCATGGGATTACCATGGAGTACTGGGCCTCTAAAGAACTGGAAAAATTCAACCATCAGAGCTGTGACCTAGACATGGAGGACAGAGCTAAGGCCAACAAGTGCAAGGAAATAATGTTAGACATCAAATCAAGCCCTGGGCTGGAATCTCAGTTCTTCCACTTAACTAATTAGGTAATCTAGGGCAATTTACTTTCCTTATCTGACTCTCAGTTTCCTCCACTGTAAAATACAGATATTTCATGTTTATAGTAACCACCTCTTAGGGTTAGTTTCATGAAAGTATTTTATAAACATTAAAATATTCTACAATTGAGATTATTGTCATTATTTTAGCTTAATATATCAGCAAAAACTTCCTAACAATCCAATCTGTCTAATAGTGGAATGGGGTGGCTAGGGAGGTGGTCAATTACTTACTGCAATGGGATACTCAATGAGTAGAGGTCAAATGACCACTAGCACTAGCAGTGTTATAGAAGACACCCCTGGCTTTGTCCAGTCCTGGAATTATGTGACTCCCTCCATTCCCAATGCATTTGGGGTATGGTGGTGACCAGTAGGAGAAAGGATAGTGTGGAGGTCTAACATAGGGGTTTCTTATACTATAGTACGGCTAACAGTCTCACCTTCAACAAAGTTTGGAGGTTACACCTGCTCTTTGGTTAGCCTAACATTCCACTCAGTTTCTATCATGTTTTCCATTCAATTGCCTTAAATTTTCTACTTTATTTAGAAATGGAGAGGCCTTAGACTGGGCTACTGGGGCCACTGTAGACCACAAATATCATGGGCCAACCCAAAGCCTTTTGGGGCTAGATGGACAAAGAAATCAGTCTGTAGGAATTCATCTGCATTTACCATCCTAGAAACCAGACTTTATGACCCTTCCTGGTAGGTGGCTCAGGAGAATAGTATACCATGCTTGGAATCAGGAAGACCAGAACCCAAATACCTCATTCTAAAGAGGAGAAACTAAGCTCTATAGAGAGACTGATTCATAAACAGAACACCAGCTTTCTAATGTGGAGGATGGGAGCTTTTAAAGCTTAAATCCTTTCTCCTCCCCAACATTCTACCCCCAAATGGTAGCAGGTACTGGGTACTCTTACATAGTGCATGTGTCCTCTTAGAAGGTCAAATTCCACAATCAGAATCAAAGACTAATAAACAAACCAAATAAACCGAAAGAGATACTAAAGGCTAACCCTCTTGTTTTAGAACAGGGGGAATCGAGGCCCAGAATGGGCAAGAAGGAACTTTCTCGATGTCATACAATGAATGATTTTGTCAGAAGTCAAGTGCGGTCAGTGCAGAAAAACAAATTTTCATAACTGCCTCCTGCCCTCCCCCTCTCTCCCCACAGGTAGAATTAAATGAAAATCATCCCAGCGGCCATTGAGCCAGGTCCTAATTGGCAAGGACCCTACCTCTCAGGAAGGAGAAAATGTAGACAGAGCTTTAAAAGAAGAAAAAGCTTGCCTCTTCTTGGCATCCATATTCAACATGGAGACTTCCAGCATGAGGTCGGAGAGGCTAAGCTCCCCACTCCACCCCACCCCACTCCCAATATATAAATACATACAGAGACACAAATATACAAACAGATAGACAGAGAACATACATACCCTGTTTAATGTCTCAATCACTGCCCAATCCCAAATACCTAAAAAGCCAAATCCTGACTTGAAGGTCCACCATCTTAATTTGAAAAGACATAGAAAGATGCTGAGGCTGATATTGTCAAAAGGGACAGGAAACCAAGAAAATGACCTTCCTTCACTCAGGGGTGTTTAGCCGGGAGGGAGAAGACTTAAGTTGGACATGATAGCAGTCTCCAGAGATCTGAAAGGCTGTCATGTGGAAAAGGGACTGAGACTTTTCCCCAGAGGGCAAAACTAGGAGTAGTGGGTGGAATTTATAGGAAAGGAGGAAGAAAGAATGCTGGGCTTGGCTTCAGGAGACCAAAGTTTGAATCTCAGATCTGATGGAGTTTATTTAATTTTTTATACTCATATTTTTACAGATTTCACACAAGTTTTCCTAAGTTATATGATTGAAGTTCTCCCTTCCTTTCCTTTCCCAGTCCCAGTGCTGGCAGGAAATTCAATCTAGGTTATATATGTATTACCAGATCTGATGTTTATGCAGCCTTGGTTTGGGAGTCAAAAAACCCAAATTCAAATCCTGTCTCTGTCATTTACTACCTGGATGACCTTGGGCAAGTCTCTTGACCTCTTGGACCTTACTTTCCTTTTCTGTAAAACGAGGGGGTTGGATTAGATGGCTTCTTCCTAGTTCTGTATCTATGCTACTAGCTGAAAAAATCTGGGAAAGTTACTCTTCTCTGAACCTCAGTTTACTCTTCAGTAAAATGGGGATGATATTTCCTGGCCCTTCGTAGCTCACAAGGCTATTATGGTTTCGGGGTGGGGGGGGGAAGAAACATGTGGGAAAGCTTAAAACTATAGAACCAGGGATACGGCTATTAAGATTTTTTTATTATCATCAGCAGCATTATTATTATTATAGCTATATATTTTTTAAAAGGTTTGCCAGAATATTGCTTTAAATTCGTCAAGGACAGATCTGGAAATTACTAACAGTCTAATTCAGTCCCAAGCAAATGTCTCTAGTTTCTGTTTTTAAATTACCAACTACGCAGGGATCCTGGAGAATAGAGAGATGTCGGTGCTCAGTGCCTGCAATCTCGCGCCTCCATTCTGAGCTCCACAGCCTGAGCATCTTCCTGGGTAGGATTTCCCTTCGTTTGCATATGTATAGGGTCTCCTCCAGCTCCCCTGCAGCTCAGTGCCAGGAAAAGGAAATGGAGCTGTCAGGAATTGCTATTTTCGTTTCTACCTATGGTCTCAGGAATGACGACTGAGAAAAGCAGCAGCAGCTGCCGCCCGCCGGAGCAATGCCCAGCTGAGAACAAGGCTGCTGCCACCCCCTCTCCTGTTCCATCTGTACTCCACCTGAAGCACATTGGGAGCTGAGCCTTAAATCCGCTCTGGGCTCCCAGTCAGAGGGCCCTGACCTTCGACAACTGTGACTTCAGGAAGTTGCATCTTTCTAAGAGAAGGATTCCAGTTCAGTGGAATTCCACATTTGAGTTGGGGAGTCTCTAATGGAGATCACCATGGCATAGAGGATGGGTCCTGAGATTTCACACTAGCAAATATGGCTCCCAATCTGGGTTCTTTCTTTTTTTTTTTTTAACTAGCTGGGTCATCTTGGACAAATGGGTTCATTTAAATTACAAAACAACTTTGTAATTTAGTTGTTCTAGGGATATGGTTTATTTTTTTCTGAAATCTATAGTCCCAGGAAGGAGGTTGGGGAACAGAGAGCTTCCTGTAGGCAGTACATTATAGAGGCAGGACTTGAAGTGAGGCTTTCTTGACTCTAAGGCCATCATTTTGTAGAGAGTTGCCTTCTTTCCAAAATGGGAAAGATGATGCTTAGTGCTCCACCCTTACTAACCACTATTATTTTCATAATTCCTCCACCTCCTAGTGCCTCTTCTTGCATGGATGTATTCTTTTTGAATACATTTTGTATTTCCTTAAGTATGTTGTCTATGTTGTATTTTTTGTAAAACATATGCTCCTCAATGGTATTATTTTTGAATATATTCTGTATGTACTTATATCTATACCCGTCTTCTTTTCCAAAAGAATGTAAGTTCCCTGAGGGCAGTGATTTTGTTTGGTTTTAAGTCTTCAATGCCTAGCAGATGCCAGGTATATAGGAGACACTTAAAACATGTTGATTGATTGGTTGACTAAAAAACACTTTGTAAACACTGTAAGCTCTTGAGAAATAGAAATTATCATGTTGTACATGATATCGTTTCCTGTGATCCTCGAGGTGTCACAAAAGATCCTGCTGTCAACACTAATATTTCATAGCTACCATTAAACACATGTATACATATACACATAACATTCTGGTAATTCTATATGACTCTGAATGATATAACGTCACAATCTGTACAGAATCAACACCAGAAGCAACTCGAAGGACAACGTAAAGATTCATAGCCTGGGTGGGCTGCAGAGTATTAGCAACAATGTCTTATACCCAAGAATCCAGGTGAGGAGAATGAGGCAGCAGAAACATATAGGAAAAGGAGATGAACCAGTTAGATAGTAAGAGTGAGGGATGTCAAAGGATAGCTTAAAGATTGCTCTGGCACGCACAACACTTTCAAAGACTTAAAAGATGGCTATCTGCATGTTAGATAGATCCTCTGTGGTGAATGTATAAGAAGACATGGACAAAAACCACTGGAGAAGAGAAGATGTGAGTGGGATGAGGTCTTTACCAGCAAAGCAACTATGTACATTGATGAAATCACAGTGGCACTGATTAATGAAAGCGTTATCCTTCTATTTGTGTCTTATCCCTAGGACCTCTGTGAGGGGCAAAGGGACTGTGTGTTACCAGATTCTTTGTGGCCCTCAGCTCCTAGCCTGGTGCTTTGTACCTTGAAAGAACTTAGCCAATGTTTATTGAATGAACAAAGGAATGAATGAATTTTCTACCTCATGGGATTAAAAGAATCATGTGAGATAATGGCCATTAATCACTTTGTATATGTAAAGCACTATAAAAATGTTAGCTCTTCTAATGGCCTCATAGCTTCACAGAATAAAAGGTCTATGAGGGATTCTTAGAGGTATTTTTGTCCATCTCTAGCCTCAAGCAGAAGGCTATTATAATTTTCATCATAACGATATAGTCATTCCAGGTATTACTTTGGGCAGGCAGTGAAAAAACACTGTAGGGAAAAGAACACTACACTGGAGGTCAAAAGTATTGGCTTGTTTCTCCCAGGGCTACCTGCATGCCTATCCTCCTATTCTCTGTGGGTGCAAAGGCTAAATTCTCAGGAGAAGAGTCAGTATTTTCACCCTCTCTCCTAACCCGGTCTCAGCTGAATTTGCTCCAGATTCCAGAAGTCTAGAGTTTATACCTGTGTCATGCTTCAAGCATAATTAATGTAGGAAAGGTGGATTTATCCCACTTAATAGATGGGCCAACTAAGACAGGACAAGGTCAACTGTTTTGCTCAAGATCATACAGTAGGCTTGGAGTAAGGAGATCTGGGTTGGAGTGGACCTCCTGACACAACTAGCTATCTGATACTGCATAAATTATTCAATAGCTCAGTCTCAGTTTCCTCATCTGGGGATAATAATCCAGTGCTGAAACACTTGGATTTTAATCGCAGCCTTCTCTCCTTTATGAAGTTGTGAGAATCAAATGATCTCCAATTCAATAAATAACTCTTTAAAAGCCAAATCCTATGAAAACTTGTGAAAACTGCTTGAAAATTCAAAAAGCGTCACATTCACCTATTATTAGAATCCTATTGTGCGTGTGTGTGTGCACATGCGCGCACACTACCAGATCTGTAATTTAGTCGTAGAATTGTCATTTTTATTATATTGGTTTGGCCTATCCATGAGCAATGACTGTTTTCCCAATTGTTTAGATCTGATTTTATTTGTAAGAAATGTATTTGTATGAGTTTGTATCTATTTGTACAAAAAGTGTTTTTTAGTTACGTTCATATAGTTCCAAAGTTTGTCTTGGCAGGTAGACTTCCAGGTATTTTATACTGTCTACAGTTATAGGCAGTGGCTCACCTTGTGGTAGATCACTACCTCAAACCCAACATCCAACTATGAGCTTTTTAACAGCAGCAACTTTGTCATTTTATCGTTACTGGGAAATGGTCATTTTCTCTGAAATCCATAGTACCAGGAAGGAGTCCGGGGAACTGAGAGCTTTCCATAGGCAGTATGTGATAGAAGCAGGATTTGAAGCTAGACTTTCTTGACTCCAAGGTTATTGCTGTAGCTATTCTACCACTATTTCTCCCAAAAATCATTATTCTGATTCTAAGGAAGCCATCATTATGCTTTGAGCCCAGAAGTCTGGTCCAGCAGAAAACCCATCCAATCCTTACTCTACCTCTTACTACCTGTTTGATTTTGGGCAAGTTGCTTAATATCTTTAGGCCCCAGTTGGTCATCTATAAAATAAGGAGGTTGGACTAGATGACCTCAAAGGTCCCTGCAGCTCCACATCTCTGAGTTTATAATCCTATTCCTGCCAAGATAAATTTTAGCTCTTCCTTCTAAAAGCTTCATGATGAGGCACCTTCACACAAGGATTTATGCCCCAAAGCAATACTTCCAGGGCAGGGCAGTGAATGAAAAGGTTGGCCAGCAGCTGTGGGAAGTTCAGTCTCCAGATGCCTGGACATAGCTGGCACTCTGACAGTAGGGTAAGGCCTGGGATTTTGTACACTCCCTGAGGAAGCTGGCAGGCCATAGCAAGTAATAATGGGCCCTGTGTTCTTTGTGGTCTTGAATCTCCTCATCCAGTCCTGAATCTCCTGCCAGATGGAGAGAAACAGGCATCAGTCTCAAATTTGCTGGTAGCCAGGAAGCACATCTGTGCTGGTTAGGTGATGGGCACACACAGAATGCCAGGAGGCCAACTGGCTCGACCTGTCCCTGAATAGCAATCTCCTTTGCATTATCCTAATAACTGGTCTTTTAGTTTTTTTTCTTGAAGATCTCCTGTGATGAGGAGCTCCCTTTCTCCCCAAACAGCACAATCTCCTTTTCACAGTTCCAGCTATTACAAAGTTTTTTTACTTACAATTGACTTGGAATATACCAATCTTCAGTTCCTACCTATTATTGTCCCTATTTCCTCCTGTGAGAGTTAACAGAATAAGTCGAATCCTTCTCTCTTATAACAAGTCTTCAAAGACTTGAAGACCACTAACATTCCCCCTGTTTTTTTCTCTTCTACAGGAAAAAAAAATTCCATTTGTTTGCCCTCAGTCAGCTTCTCATTCTGGTCGGCCTCCATGGATGCTCTTAAATTTGTAAATAACTTTTCCTCAAATGTGATGTTCAGAATGAAATCTGGGACTGGATTCCTCTGTTTGGCATCTGAAGATCTTCATAACCTGGCCCCTTCTGACTATTCCAGTCTTCTTATACTTATATGTTTCCCTCACACTCCAGGATAATAGTACTTTGGCTTACTTGCGGTTTGTCCAACAGGACTTCCCATCTTCATCCCCCATGCTTGAAATGTTCTACCTTTCCACCTTTACCTCTCTATTTCTTTGGCTTTCTTCAAGACTCTTCTGTCCCACTTTTTATAGAGGATCTTTCCTGGTCCTCCCCTGCCCCCACCCTACCTCCCAAAGCTGCACTTGGCTTTCCCTCAGAGATTACTCTCAACTACTCTGAAGATATCTTGTAGATACTTAGTTAAGTCTCCTCCATTAGAATGTACATTCCTCAAGGGATAGGATTGAATTTTTTCTTTCTTTCTATTCCCAGAATTTAGCCTTGTGTCCAGCTCATAGCAGATGCTTAATAAATGTTTGTTGATTGACTAATCTAATGAGGGCAGATAACATCAAGACTGTCAATTCCCTTATCTGGACACCATGATTCTATTCACCTGGTTTGATAGCCCATTCACTTTTTGGCTGCCATCATAGACTATTGGTTCATATTAAACTTGAAATACTCTGATTTTTGTCACATGAATTATTGTCACATTTGACTCCCATTCTGTACTTGTTAGTCTTAATTTTTATTTTGTTAAATATTTTATTAATACCTTGTGTTTTATACCACATTGATTCCTGGGTATTTCCACCTCACTCACAAACAATGAGACTTTCCTTTTGGTGAAAAAAAAAAGAAGGGGGGAAATGGTTAAGCAAAATTAACCAACCAAGAGACCTTGTCTAAGATACCATCTATCTGAACATCCATAGTGTAAGCAATAGCCACAGTCCCCTGCTTCAGCAATGAAATGGGGAAAATGCATTTCCTTCTCTCTTTTCAAGGCTCAAGATGGATCATCACATTATACAACATTTAATTCCCATCAGAACTTTGGTAGTTGATTTTTTGGATCCAAATGTAAGACTTTACATTACTTTTTATCAAACTTACTTTTATTAGATATGACCCATTGTGCTAGTGATCTTTTTTGGACCCTAATTCAGTCACCCAATGTCCTAAGCTGCATATGTTGTCTATAAATCCAATCAGCATGTGATCTATTCCTCAAAAAATATAATTGATAAAAATGTTCCCAGGACCAAGAATTTCCAATCCTAAACTTCCCATTTCTCCTCTTCCTAGGTCATTCATAAAAGAAGCAATATAACTGAGGGAGAAGAGTATGGGATTTGGAGTAAGAGTAGATGGATTCAAAACTCAGTTTACTACTCTTTGTGATCTTCAGAAAATTGCTTCTTTTTCAGTCTTCACACTTGTGAAATGGAATGGGGCTAGGAGGGATAGATGATTCCCAAAGTCCCTTCCAACCCTAAATTTCTGATAATAAATTATGTTGTCTGGAAGCTACAATGTTTGAGATTTCTGTTCCATACTTTAAAGTAAATAGTCACACAGCTGGAAAGATAAGAAGAGGATGGGCCACAGTATGGTAATAATTTAGCTCAACAAGCATTCATCCAGCACCCACTCTCTTCCAGGCACTGTGCCATCCATTATATCTGCTAAGGCAACAATGAAAGAACCCCTGTCCTCCAGGAGACTTATTTCTACTCTAGAATATGTACACATTTGAATAAAAGGAGAGATGAAGTTAATGCCAAATAATTATGAAAAGAAGCACTAAGAGAGGAAGGACCAGACCTGGATTAATAGAAGAGGTGGCACCTAAAGAACTCAAGCATGCTGAATATACAATAAACCTCCAGCGTTGGTGTAATCTGACTCAATAACACTGAGAGGTGCTCAAAATGGGTAACAATATGACAATGGTCAAGAGAGATGGATTTAGAGTCAGAGGGTGATTTGTTCCTAATGTGACCTTTTCCAGGCCCTTACTATGTGTGTTGCCTTGGGAACATACCCATTCTGTGCCTTGGTTTCTTCACCTGCAAAATGAAAACAAAAATGCAAACAGATGACCTCTAAGTCCCCTTCTGTGATCTTAATATACTTATAACAAAGGAAGGTAGGCTCTACTCTATTTACATCAGAGACTAGAAAGTGAATGATGAGGCTGAGTTATTCACTAGAAAGAGCATGGACCTCAGATGGAGGGGTCCTCCCTCAATCCAGATCCCAGCTCTGCCAGCTATAATGCAGGGTAAAGTCTTTTTGCTCTCTAGACTTTATTTTCCTCCATCTTAAAAATGAGGGAGCTGAATCCTAAAACTGTGAACATGTATTACCTTAGATTTACAGCCTTTCTCCATTTCACCAAGGCCTACTATAGGTGCCAGCCCAAACCCTCAGAGGAACTTTTAAGAAACTCTGTAGAAAATTAAGTGGTTTATATAGAATATTCCTTTGGAGACTTTCTTAAGAATGAGGCTAATTCTCCATGGCCAACTTAGTATATCTTCCATGAAATTCTCTAAACGAATCCTGTTGGTGTATTTAAGTGCTGTCATTAAACCATTTATTGCTAAAATAAAATAAAACCAAGGGATTGGCCTCACTTATTTCTAAGTTCTCGTCTATTGGACATTCTATGTTCTATGTTCCAAGCTTGCTCTTAAGGTCTCACTTTCTATGTCTTTGGTTACAAAGATGTTCCCGGGGATTATATCCTATTTTCAGTTCAATCCACCAAACCTTGATTAAGCAACTAGTGTGACTTTTGTCTTCCTACTGGATTTCTATGACTCCAGAAGAGATATTAAAGCTGAAAATTTTACGCAACTCTATCTCACTTAAATCCAATCCATGAGGAAGTCATGATGCCATTGGTCCTCTTCAAAATGGAGGACATGTGTACAAAGAACTGTAATAAAAGCAGAACAGAGAAAGGAAAGAAAAAAGCACTAGCCCCTTCCCTCAAAGACCTACATGTTAAGGGTTTGATGGGGGGGATTGTTGCAAACCTTAAGGCACTATGTAAATGTGATGATAATGACAACAATAAAAGTACCAATAATAATAATAATAATAAAACACATTGAATTTTTCAAAGTATTATTTATATATGTGTATGCATACATACATATATATGCATATATGTACATATATATATATATATAAAATCTCATTTGTTTCTCCTCCAAATAATAGGTAGTCAAGAAGCTAAGTCAAGGACTTATTAGGTTCCAATTATGTATGCAAGCCACGCATTTATAAAGTGCCTACTACATACCAAGACTTGATGGTTTCTGGTTCTCTCCCAGTTCTAAAGCTGTGATCCTATGATGAGAGACTGGATTTCTAATGAGAGACTGAACTGGATACATAGTGTGGAGAATCATCCGTGTAGGGGTAATCATTGAACCTCTGTAAGCAGATAATAATGGCAAGGGAGAAAAGATAATAGGGATCTCTGGATATAGCTAAGGGGAAGATCCACTTTTAGGGGACGGGAGATACATGATGATCTGGTAAAGCAGATTGAAAAGGAATAATCAGACAAGCAAGAGGAGAGCCAGGAAAGAGCAGTGCCATGGAAACTCAGGAATGTTCTCTGTCCTAATAGTCCTCCAAGATCTGATAGGCTGTCTTTGATCTCCTCAGGTCCCAACCCACACTAACATTCTATGACTCTATCCTTTGACCCCCCACAAACTAATAACTATATGAATAACTCCAAGAAAGATGATCTTAAAGGAACCTAAATGTGATCCTTAGGAAAAACAGGGAACAACATCTCCCTCGTGCTCCTCTTGGCTTTGAATAATTTGACTGTAATTATCCATGAGTCTTTGACATCATTTCTACTCCCAAAGTAGGTTTCTGTCTGGGGTGATAATAGAGGACCAGGCATAATGAGACACCCGTAAGTATATTTAGCACCAAAGGCTGGAAGACAGAGAAAAGAACCGCTTAGTGCTCCAAACGTCCTTGAGGCAGCACATGGATCCTGTCCCGAGGTTCTACCGCAGCCAACTTTTCCTCTGTTCACACAGGAAGGAATGATCATCCCCAGGTACCTTGGTGGGAATTGCTTTGACCATAGATATAATGTCTGAATTTCTGGATTATCCTACATTTTATCAAGAGGGTTGGAAGAAGGGGTGGCCACCTGTTACCCAATTAGTAGCACAGGAATTAGAACTAGAAAGGATCCTAGAGAAGAACAGCAGCATTATTTTCCAATCAGGAAATTGAGACCCATAATAGTGACTTGAGTCTGAGGGTCCCACTAATTAAGTGATCAAGAAAGGAAATGAAGCTAAGCCCAAATCTAATGGCTTTTCCATTGCTAGAGCCTTCCCAATGAGATGACTTCCCATCTCTAAATGTTTCTTGTATGCACATAGTTGCTCATGTGCTATCTTCCTTATTTGAATGTGAGCTCCTTGAGGACAGGGACCATGATTTTGCCTTTCTTTGTATCTCCAGAGCTAAACATGATGCCAAATACAATCAGTAAGAAAAATTCGGTTTCTTTCCATCTAAGTATGGGAGATGGTTTGTTAGGTGGCTACAACTTAAGAAGAGAGAAACAGAGCTGACTAGAGTTCAAAGCTTACTGGGAAAAATATAGTTTAGTAGGAGTCTATGAAAAAAAAATTGGAGACAGGATATGTTTATGCCCAGGAAATATGGCAGCCAGAGAAAATATCCATTGGCTATATAACTCTTACTAAATGGAAGCTGGATTGGAATTAGCTTCTACAGAAAAAGCAAGACTAAACAAGTCCAGTAAGTAGTAAGTGTGAGTTGAGAGGAAAGCTTAAAAGAATCTGTAATTCTGAAGAACTCCTAGCATTATTTTTCTAATCTTCAGAATATTTGGAAAATGTTATGTGCTTCTATTTATCTTTATTCTATCCTTTGTAATCAATACTTTTCTTAAACTTATATGTAGCTTAAATCAGAGAATAGTAAATATGATCCAATAGCCAGTGAAGGTTTTTCCAGGTGGTAGATGGAAGATGAGTCTACATAGACATCTGTTGCCTAATATTACTAACCGGTTCCAGGAAAACATGACTTTAGTTGAAACAATGTTACATGGAGTCATTAGTTGTAAAGGAACTAGTAAATTATACATTTTGTAAAGAGATGATATGTTTCCATGAGACTAGCTGGCAGATGATTATAATGTAATAAAAAAAATTTTAATGGTGCTTGGGGAGACTACCATAATGTGTGGTGTTCCTGTGTAGGAGCAACAAAAACCAAATGATGTGGGCGTCTGCCTATAGAACTGGTAATAATAGCTAGAATTTATATTGCACCTACTACGTGCTTTACAAATATTATCTCGTTTTTATTGGCCTAAAACCCCTGGGATGTAGTTGCTACTATAGTAGCATAAAAATTTCCATTTTAGAGTTATGGAAACTGAAGGAAACAGAGGTGAATGACTTGCCCAAGGTCACACAATTGTTTGAGGTCAGTTCTGAACTTAGGCCTTCCTATCCCCAAGTCTTGTACTCTATCCACTTCACCACTTATCTCATAATATAATAAAAGTGGTAAATGGAAGGGTACCTTGGAACAGGTACAGAATGAGATTTGTTTTACTAGTGGGACCCATTTATATCTGAGTTCACTCCCAGCTTTGTAGTGAACTTTTCTAAATTTTACTAAAGAAAACAAAGTTGTATAATTTTGATACAATGATTGACTGAGGGTGAGGATAGAAGTTGACATCACTACTAGAGCTCTAGATTTTATAAAACATTTTCCTCACAACAGACTTGAAAGTCAAGGAGAGCAAGCTTATTATTCCCATTTTCCAGAGGAGGAGACTGAGGCTCAGGGAAGTTAAGAGACTTTCTTATGACGATTTAGTGGAAGAGTTGGGATGAAATTCTGCTGATGTCTAGGCCAGCGATCTCTTCACTATATACCATTCTGCTACTCCTTGCTGACACCTGAACTGCTTCAGACTATCTGCTAGCATCTAAAAATAGAAGTACTATAGTACATATATTTTTATAAGATGACTAATACATGAACACATGAAATGTTAGGTTACTAGTTTTTCAAAGATGATCTATCTATCTATCTGTCTGTCTGTCTATCTATCTATCTGTCTGTCTATCTATCTATCTATCTATCTATCTATCTATCATCTATCTATCTATCTATCACCTACACTATCTATCTAGCTATCCATCAGCTATTTATCTAGCATTTATCTTTCTATGAATCTACTCATCTATTGTCTATTTACTTATCTATCATCTGTATTTATCCATCATCCAATATCTATCACCTATCTACTTACCTATTTATCAGCTATTTTCTATCATCTGTCTACCTTTCTATGATCTATTTTTGCCTACTTATTTATCCAGCAGCTATCTTTCTATGTAGCTACTCATCTATTGTCTATCTACTTATCTATCATCTGTCTCTATCCATCATCTATCTACCTATTTATCTATTTATTATGTTTTTTCCCATCAACCATCTATCCTTCCATGATCTATTTTTCTGTCTACTTATTTATCTAGCATCTATCTTTCTATGTATCTTCTTATCTATCTACCTACTTATCTATCTGCTTATCTATTTATCATCCATCTCTATCTACTTACCTATCTATCATCTATCTCTGTCTATCCATCATTCATCATCTAGCCATCATTTAACTATCTCTCTATCTCCATCTGGCTGTCTCTCTACCTCTCTGATTTATGACACCTTTATGGGCTTGGGGAGTTTTTCTGAACCTGTGATTTCATTGGTGTAGGAAATTCCCAATGTGGACATTTTTTTTCCTGCCTATGTAGATGGGAAAACTCACCTGTAATTGTAATTTACAGCCTTAGGCAGTTGCCCCGGGGCACTGAGAGGTTATGTTTTGTTCATGGTCCAAGAGCTGGTGTGGCTCAGAGACACAGCTTGAACCCAGGTTTCCTTGACTCCGAGGTCAACATTCTGTCCACTATCCCATGTTGTAGTAGTTCAGCTGTATACAAGAAACTTTGGCCAAGGAATTGTAAATTCATTTCCAGAAGAATTATAGTGTATTCTACATAGAAGAGATTTGTAAGGTAGTTAGGTGACACAGTGGTTAGAACCTGGCCTTAGAGTTAGGAAGAACTGAATTTTAAAAATCCATCCTGGGCCATTTACCAGTTGTATGACCCAGGGCCAGTCTTTTGGCCTCACTTTCTTCATCTGTAAAATGAGGATAATAAAAGCATCTGCCTTCTAGAATTTCTATGAGGAGCAAGTGACATAATATTTGTAAAGCGCTTTGCAGATTGCTAGCTATTAATATTATTGTATACTCTAAAGAAAACATTTTATTTTTTTTTAAACCCTTACCTTCCATCTTGGAGTCAATACTGTGTATTGGTTCCAAGGCAGAAGAGTGGTAAGGGCTAGGTAATGGGGGTTAAATGATTTGCCCAGGGGTTGCACAGCTAAGAAATGTCTGAGGTCAAATTTGAACCCAGGACCTCCCATCTCTAAGTCTGGCTCTCAATCCACTGAGCCACCCAAATGCCCCAAGAAAACATATTTTATTTTATTATTATTATTTTTTAAAACCCTTACCTTCTGTCTTGGAGTCAATACTGTGTATTGGCTCCAAGGCAGAAGAGTGGTAAGGGCTAGGCAATGGGGGTCAAATGACTTGCCCAGGGTCACATAGCTAGGAAGTGTCTGAGGCCAGATTTGAACTTAGGACCTCCCATCTCTAGGCCTGGCTCTCAATCCACTGAGCTACTCAGTTGCTCCCAAGGAAAAAAAAATCTTTTAAATAAAATTTGCCTTTAAATATAGCTCTTGCAGTTCAAAAACTAGTCAGAAAGTTAACAGGTTCTCTATTCAGCCTCTTTTGTACCTAGTTTTAAAATACCCAATTAAGACCCTTTTGCTGACTTCTACAATGGGTGGGGGAAGTGTTAGTTAAAAAGTTCATAGGCATAAAGGTAGGAGTTCAAAAGGCATCCTAGCCGTCTCCTCCCATCTTGACCAGATATGGAATTTCCTTTTGCTCATCCCTTTGGTGGACAGTGAAAGAGAAAGGAATGAAAATTGGACTCACATATCCCCTCCCCTCTGATCTGCCTGCATATCTGACCTGCCCATCTGACTTAGTCTTGTTATGTTCTAAGTAAGAGAGGCCATAAATGGACCGAGATTATCTGGAGGGGGAGGAAAGAATGGCCATCCTCCAATCAGCTCCCATCCCCTTGGGTTGGACCTGCTTCTTCTGCTCAGACCTACTCTAACCTCTGCTTGACCTCTCAAGTGAATGACTCTGGTCAGGAGAATAAGGAGAAATGAATTTTCCTATCCAGTGCTCTCCTAGCTCGGTTTAGAAATAGGACTCATCTCCTCCCTTGCCCTCAAAACAATAATGGCCCAACTCCATTGGGCAGAGCCGAAGTTACTGCCAAGCTTCCCAGTGCAAGCGTGGGGGTGTGTGTCCTCAGGGACAGAAGAGGGGGTAGGAAGGAGAGCAGCCCAGAGCCTTGCTGGCCTTGACCTGAGAATACGCCCTGGACTGCTTCTCCTCTGTCTTTCTGAGGCCTCCAAAGGGTCACTCGGAGCCATCCGTACACTGTAAGTTATTCATTACTCATCTTATGACTTCAATATAATTCTACAGAAATCCTTTATGGAATAGAAGCAAACCACAGATTCGTAGAATGCCAAAACTGGGGGGTTGGAGGGGGAAGGGAGGTCCTTAGAGATCTATGAAGGTTCAGATGCTCCTTTTACAGAAGAAGAAACTGAGATTCAAAGCATGGAGAAGTCTTGGCTGAGGTTGCACAGGCAGGGAAATAGGACATAGGATTCTTAACCGGTCATGCTAATCTCTTCTCACTATATTAGGGCCTTCCCCTCTGGACTCTAGTCAGTAGTTTTTCCCTTACCATGGGCAAAAGGCCATCCAAACTCATAAAGGAGGGTTGGCTGGTAGACTTGCAAAGATGTATTTCAATGGAAGATAAGCCCTGTGAGGGAACGGACTGTCTCACGTATGTCTTTGCCGACCCAGACCTTAGCCCAATGTTTTCAATATAGTTGAAAAGAATTTAATGAAAAATCAGTGTTGCTGCAGTGAAGAAAGAGCTGGTCCTGAAGCCATGAAAAGCTCGATTCCAGACCCATTTCTGACATCCACTGGCTGTGGGATTCTGGGCAAATCACTTAACTTCTTATTGTTCTATGCAGTTCTGTAAGTTGGTAAGCTGTAGAGAAGATGCTGGCTTGCATTGATACAGGGGGATTCCTGTGCCTAAGAAATCACAAGGCTTGTCCCTGATGCTCTACATACCTGGCTCACAGTGATGGCTGCCTCTCTTCTGGGTGGGTTGGTTTTTTAATATAATGGAATACACCTTAGAGGGGATGCTACCTAACCTGAAACTGAGCAGGAACATCTTCTGCGGCATATCTTAAAAATGGTTATTTGGACTTAACTGAAATACCTCTGGTTATGAAGATTCATTATGGAGGCATAAATGTGGTACAGTGGGAAGAATTCTGATTTTAGAATGAAAGGACCCAGCTTTAAATTGCAGCCCTCCCTCTCTCTTATTCTCTATGTGACCATTGGCAAGTTATTTCCCTTCTGGAGGCCTCAGTTTCCTCTTCTGCCTAAAGTTCAGGTTTAATCATGCAACCACACTTCTCTCCCATACCCAATAAACTCCAGTGGTTGCTTATTGTGGTTGTGATTTAGTTGTTTTAGTTATGTCCAACCCTTTGTGACCCCATTTGGGGTTTTCTTTACAAAGATACTGGAATGGTTTCCTTTTCCAACTTATTTTACAGAGAAGGAAACTGAGGCCAACAAAGTAAAGTAACTTAGGGTCACACAGTTAGTAAATGTCTGAAGTCAGATTTGAACTTAGGTCTTCCTGACTCCAGGTCTGGTGCTTTATCCACTGTGCCATATGGCTATACTTATTGCTTCTAAGATAAATCTGCCCTCTACCTACTTGTTCCCACTCTGGACATTGTACGATGAAGTTATATTGGTCTGCTGGCTATTCCTTGTACCTTATCTTCTTTTCCCCTTGCTTTTGTAATGTCTGTCTCCCACGAATCGCATGACCATCCCCCTCTCTTCTGCCTCTACCTTTTAGTTCCCCTGACTTCCTTCAAGATTTACTTCCAAGACCTGGATTCAAGTCTTGCTTCTGATATGTCCTGGTTATATGACTATAGGCAAATCTCTTAGATTCTCAATGCTACAGGTGATTCTCTAAGACTTGAAGACTTAGATAAGCTGCCAAATAGCAAGTGGGAAAGGACTTTCTATGCTTGGAAATCCCCCACACCAAGGAAATCACAAGGTGGCAATCCTAAACAGAGTGCTTTCTAGTTTACAAGGGGCTTTCCATAAAGCATCTCATCTGAGACTCCCAACAGTCCTATGAGTTGTCATGTAGGTATTAGCACGGCTTTACAGATGAAGAAACTGAGTCCAAGACAGATAACAGTTCTAGAGGAAAGACCACAACAACCCCCTATGAACACAGGGATAATACCTAGGTGTATATGTTATAATAATAACACAGAGGTATGAGTATCATTGCTTTACAAGTGAGGAAGGCTTAGAGCCTAGATCTGCCTTTTGTCCCCAATCAAAATATATAGCACATCATGTCAAGATCTAGAGAAAGTAAGGACTAACAATTGTGAGGAAAGGCTGTGTTGTAGGAGGTGGCACTTGAGCAGTGCTGAGAACAAAGCTGGGAATGTGGAGAGGTGGCAGAGGCAGAAGGCAACTGTAGAGACAAGAGGGGCATGCAGCCCCATGGCAGGACCTAAAGGTCCTAAGAGGATCAGCATCCAGCATGAGCTGGGGTGTGACTGTCATTTAACAGGAGATGGACAGCCGGAGCAGAGAGAATTCTCCCCAGGGTTTCTGAACCTTGGAAATAGCGCCATCAGCCCTCCCTGACCCAGAGCAGATTGACCTTTGCTACAAAGGATGCTTTGACAAATGGCTCTTGAGACTTCTTCGGATGCTAGGAAAGCTCTGACCTTGAGATCCTTATCAATCCGGATTCTAATCTTGGGGCCCAGAGAGTCGCAAGATTTCAGAATAATCTTAAGAGTTGGTTGGGACCTTTGACTTCAATTCCACAAATCCTGCCCAAGAAGTGGTCATCTGAGAGCCCCTTTAAAGTCTCAAATGATGGAAAATCTTCTATCTCTTATTATAGCTGAGTCCCTGTTGGGGAGATTTTCCTAATGTTGGACAGAACTCTCTGCCACCATCTCTCTGCCATTCCTACCCAATTCCCTAACTTCATTGCCCCTAATCCTACTTTCTAAGTCCAGGCAGAGCAAGTCTCTTCCTCCCCCTACATAACAAAAAAAGGATGGCTGAGTGGGCTTCAAGAGCTATGAAAGGACTTTAGAATTGATAATCAAAAGAGCTGGGTTCAAATCCCTGGTCTATCACTTCATAGATGAATAATCTTGGGCAAGTCCTTAATATTAATTGGCTGTATTAACAAAGTACTTTAAAATTTACAAAGCGTTTACATAAATTACCTCATTTAAAACTCATTATTATTCATTGTATAAATGAGGAAATAGGATGAGAGAAGGGAAATTACTTTCCCAAGGTCATTCATCTAGTAAGGAAGCAAAATCAGATCTTTAGATTCCAAATCCACTATCCCATATTGTCACAGCTTCTTCTGACCTTGGTTTCCTCATCTGTAAACTGGGCATTTTGTACCAGATGATCTCTAAGTCCTTTCTAACTCTATTTCCTGTGGGCCAGTATGTGTTAGAAAGATTTCTAAGGAAATATAACAAAATTGTAAGGAAGAATTGTAGATGGCTAGAGACAAAGATGGCACAAGAGGAAAAGAGAATGGGTTGTAGTCATCATGGTAGTGTGGAGAGTCCACATTGATGAGATCCAAAAGCCACTCAAGTATAAGCAGCAACAAGCAAATGAGAGCAAGAGTCCATTTTAGCAAGAGTTCCTCTCAGTATAGGGAGCCAACAGAAATTCAGGATGAGAACTGAGATTCTGTGAAACAATAACGAACAAACACAAGCCAGGCCTGAGGCCGAAGGATCCTTTCAGTAGCTGAGCTGTGTGTCCACACGGCTCCCATGGCCCGGCAGTATTATTTTTGGCTCCAGCCATGTGATGAGTCAGTACTGGTTGGATTAGCTAAGGCCAGGGCCAACTTCCAGGCTGTCGAGTCCCGAGCACAGCAGTCAGCGGCCACAGGGGATGAAATAGGTGGCTGTTGGCCGAGTCTCCCCCTTTCTTTGAGACCTCCCACCTGGGGCCTCTCCAAAGCTCCCTGACAACTGGGGAGATGGAGAGGATGCCGGGGAATAAAAGAGGGAGTGGTTGGACCTCTCCCTCAAACTCCTCCTCCTCATTTCGCCAACATGGGGAGCCAAATTTCGATGACCTCAGCACAGTGGCTCAGGGACAGGTTTGACTTGCAAACTTGGCTTTTCCAAGGCTGTGGGCCTAATTGTTCAAGCTTTCTGGGTTAGAAGAATTTACTTTCCCCTTCGAGCTGGCATATACCTTGGTCAGGTGGCAATTAACAGCACCTCCCCCTCCCAGGTTAATCTAAAAATGACAACTTTGCCAAATTCCAAGGGAAGGCCCTTTCAGTCTAAATTATGCAGCCTTTAAAATAAAATCTCATTAGTAAGTAGAATCCGTCAATAGAAAAGATATCAAATCTATAAAGGTTTGGCCGAATTTGTGAACTCGTCACCAAATGCCCCAACCACAGAAGCCATGCAAGTCAGCATAAATCGGACGATCTGACTGGTACTCCATGCCTACAATAAATTCCCTCTTGACCTTCACCCAGTGAAATTATCTGCTTCCTTTGAGGCTCGGTTTAGGGGCGACCTGCTTCGAGCCTTCCCCTTACCTCCTTCATCAGGAAGTGATTTTTTTTATTCTTTGAATATTCCGAGAATCTTTTGCCCATATCATCCCATTGTCCCGATCACATACATGTGGCATATTTATTTGTGTCGACATAATGTTCTCCTTATGGAAGAAGGAAGGAATGCATGAATGAGTAAAAGCATTTATTAAGTGCTTACCAGTTACCAAGCGCCATGCTAAGGAGTTGAGATAGAAACAGAAAAAGGGACGAGTCCCTGCTGTCCAGATGTTCACACTCATTGAAGGAGACAACAATGTGAATGGCAAGTTCAGAATTCCAAAAGGCTAAGCAAAGGGGCCGGGGTCATTAGGTTACATGAGTAGGTCAGATGAAAATACTGAGGGTCTTCAACAGGTAGAGGTAAAGCCTGGAGGACCTTAAGAGTAGCAGGGCTGGTGGTCCTTCATCTCATGAGAAGGAATAGGGTTGGCGGCTGCCATTGCATTGAAGCTTTGTAAGCAGTCAAGCAGTCTGAATGGGTTCTAGGCCATCTAGGCAAAGTGGGAGGGCATCCCTGAGTAGTGGTGTTCCCCACGTGGGTTCCGTAGTTGAACCTAACTTTGCATGACCAGTACTAAGCTCTGGGACTATCATATTGTTCAGTCATATCAGGGTTTTGCCATTTCCTTCTCCAACTCATTTTACAAATGAGAAACTGAGGCAAATAGGAGTTAATGACTTGACCAGAGTAACACAGATAGGAGCTGTCTGAGGTCAGATTTGAACTCAAGAAGATGAGGCTTTCTGACTCCAGGACTGGTCCTCTTATCAACTGTGCCACCTAGCTGCCCCAAGACTGCCATGTAGTAGTGCTTCATAAATGCACCTTGATTGATTTGTTCAAAACCAATATAATTTCACGGTGAATAAGATTTTCCTAGATGAAAGTAATAATGTCAATGATAATAAATGACTAAGGGAATGGACCAGATTCCCTGCTCAGGCATTTGGTACGCCACCAGATTATAATAGGGATGGCTATCCCCATCAGACCCTCCAAGGCTCCCCAGTACTAATCCCTAGTATTTTTCCTATTCCAGCTCCATCTTCCCAGCTTTGATTCACATCTTCTTCTGGTTTGCTTGGGTGTGTAACCTCTCCTTTCTTGGAGTTTCTCCTCAAAGGTACCCAATTCGGTAAAGTTTTACAGACATCAATGAAACTTAACCAGTAGAGCATAGGATGAAGGAGCCATCACTCAAGAGGTGAACTGAGCCTGAGCCAGTCTTTATCAGGGATCACAATCTGAGTAAGGGCCATTTTCTCTAACTCCTTTGGATGTCACCTGCACACACACTGGGTTTCATCTCCAAACCCAAGGGGTTCCAAATCTTCTAGAAACATAAATCTAGGACGTATCTTACTTGAAACCAGTGCTTAAAGCACTTTAGAATAAGGTACATTAATTCACCCAAATGATAGAATCCAGTTACCATAGAGAAAGAGTTCCTCAGGGTACAAGGTCCTTCACAAACGTTCAAAGTTTGGAATCAACAAAGTTCCTCCAATTCCAATTGGACCACTAGTAAGTACTAGGATGATAATAATAACTAAAAAGCACTTTGAGGTTTGTACTTTGTAAATTATTATCTTATTTGGTCCTCCTAATAATACTTGGAGATCATTAAAATTTCTACTTCACAGATGAGGAAAATGAGGCAGGCAGAGGTTAACTAACTTACTTCCATAGCTAGTAGTGTCTGACGTTGTATTTGAACTCAGGGCTCCCTGACCTCAGGTCCTGAATTCCATTCTCTGCCCACCTGAAAATGCTGATTGACTAATCAAATCTAGATAAAACTTCGATTAGTCATTATAGTTTTTAACCCATCTCTGTCTGTGATTTTCCAATGAGCAAAAGTATAATAGTAGCAGCTCATATGTCTAGAGCACTTTTAAGGATTATGAAGGACAAAACAGCTCAATGAGGCAGATGGTTACGAGCATTAGCCCTATATTACTGGTAAGGAAGCTGAAGATCAGAGTCAGGAAGGGGCATCTAGAGTCACAGAGCAATCTGGATCAGAGCCAAGAGATTCTTCCTGGTCATCTGCCTCCTGCTCCAGTACTCTTTCCCCATCACCCACTGCTTCCCGAGTTGAAAGGGATAGTGGGGAAGCCCAACAATTCCTTTACAAAAGCAGACACAGCAGTCCTTGCTCTTTCTTTAGCCCTCAACAAGGTGAGTATACACTCAAGGCACTGAGGAATTGCTAATCACATCCTTAAAGTGTTAACGAGGCTTAGCTGAATGGCGCTCACTGTGCCTGGTTGGCTGATTGGATTTCACCAGGGCAGGGTGATCAGGCAGCCCAACCATCCTGCCTACCTATCCATGCCCACATGATTATAAAACAGTTTCCGTTCTTTTCTTTTACATTTCATGGCTCTGGGACAGAGATGTAAATCAAAGTCAGTGAGGCAAAGGATGAGTTTTTTTCCATGGTAGAATTTTATAGTCTCAGGCTCAAAAATATGTTTCAAACAAGAGCTGTCAATCCAAATTTCTTGAATAAGTCTGTATTGCTCTAAAAAAAGTTTTACTAGTGTCTTTCACTTTATATCAAAGTCATTTTTGATACATACACTTCCCCCTCAACCTTCCTACTCCCACACAAAAATGTTGGTGGTTGTCCATTAAACTCAAAGAAGACTAAAATGGCATCACTATTTCGAGGTCAACGTACAGCGTATCTGACTGTGGCTGATCAGACCAATATGAGCCTGAAAGACTCTACCCCAGACTGGGCACGGAAATAGCCAAAAAGTGACCCTACTGTAAGAATTAAATTGAATATATAATGATAACTTCAAAAATATGGTTTCATAAGGTTTATTAGAAGTCTCTAGAAAATAAAGCTACGTGCCATGCTACCTTAGGCTACTCAAAAAGTGTGCCTTTGCCTGCCGCGATAGGAAGCAAAGAGAAAGAGGAACGCCAGCCCCTCAATTTTATCCTCCTGTCTACGTCGTTGCATAATGACAGGAAGCCAGTGGGTTCATGGGAAATGTAGTTCAAAGACCCCCAAATTTCCAATAACACACTACCCTGTAACAAAGAAGACCAGCTACAGGTGATTATATTTGACAGGGTATGTGGTATTTTTCCACCTTGATGGAGAAAGAAAAGAAGATCTACACTATTTCTGATACTGGTAGTAGATAAGAAATAAATGGCCACCATATGTCGAAAAAAAACTTGGATTGGAATCGGGAGTCAAAAATTCTAATGTTAGCTTGGACACTTGCTAACTGTGTGACCTTCAGCAAGTGTGAGTCTATTTCCTCATTCCCTAAACAGGGCTTAATAATTGATCTCCCCCTCTTATAGGGTTAAGATGGAAAAGTCACTGAAGACGTAGAGGCCTTTATTATTCAAAGGAAAACCCAGAAGCTTCAGCACATTTGAAATTTCTGAAGATTTAGGTAATAGCAATATTATTACGACTGGCATCATTCAATATTCCTTCATTCAGCAAATATTTACTGAGCCCCAGTTAAGTGCAGGACTCTTGAGGGGCAAAGGGAGATGGTCATGAGTAAGACACGGTCCCTGCACTCACAGTCCAATATAGTAGAGCATACAGGTACACAAATATCGAGGATATGACTTAGAATGTCTTAATGATGTGGAGAGTAGTTAGAATTATGTCGTTGCTTTTGTTGTCATTGGCCTTCGTTTTCAAAGACTTTCAAGACAGTCACCATGAAGGGAAGATTCTACTCTTCATATAAATGACAATAAATTTGTAGTCAGGGGACTCGGGATCAGGTTCAGGTTCTGCCATGTACTATGTGGTTTGGGCAAATCACCCGTTAACTTAAGAGTTTCTATTTCCTCCCCTCTAAAATGGGAATAATGATGCTTCATCAAGCAAGCATTTGCTTTTACCTTATAGGTCTGTGTAGGCAGCTGGATGGTTCAGTGGATAGAGTGTTGAGTCTGGAGTCAGAAAGACCTGAGTTCAAATCTGACTTCAGACACTTTTTGGGCAAGTTAACCGCTGATTGCCTGATGGAAAGGATCCACAGAAAGAAATGGCAAACACTCTAGTATCCTTGCCAAGAAAACGCCATGGATAGCTATGGTTCACAGGGTCATGAAAAGTTGGACACGATTGAACAACAACATAAGGGATAACTTTGAATGCTATAAAGGATTTTTGAAATGCAAGCAATTTGTATTACATAGCAGAAATCAGTATGGAATAGAATGACTCTGTAGAGAGATAATTTGGCAAAGAGGTGGAAGGGCCATGTTTGGAGTCAAGAAGATCTGGTTTCAAATCCTGCCTCTGATAAATACTACCTGTATAGCCATGGGGAGGTACTACTAGTGCCTTAGGGGTCTTTCTAAAGCTAAATATTTTAGATAGTTGACCATCTGTATTAGTAAAGGAATTTCCTTCATCAGGAATTCCCTAACCTTCGGAATTCACAAATCTAGATCCCTACTAGAAAAAATGGAACCCCACTTTTGTAGTATAGAGCAGTGATGGGCAAACTGAAATGTTCTATCCTGCTTCGACATTCCTAATCTGAATACAATGAGTGGATACAATAAGATGAAACTTTGAAAGAGTTGCCTTAGAAACAGAGTGACAGATGAGCATTTCCTTTCCTTTGGCCCCCTCTTTAAAAGGTTTGCCCATCACTGGTATAGAGGATCTGATTTTGAAACTATGCAATTATACAGTGTGTCCCCAAAAGTCTTAGTGTAGCTTAAATGCCCTCTCTGTATGTCTTTTAGCAAGTCACTAAATTCTGTGTTCTGGGTTCCACTTTTCCCCCTTAGAACTTGTTTATAGATAGTTGTTTCCATTAGATTGTGATTTCCCCAAAGCAGGGATTGTCTTTTGCCTTTCTTTGTGTCTCAGAATTTAGCCCAGTTCATGGCATATGGTAGTTGCTTATTAAATATTTATTGACTAGGGACAGTTAGGTGGCTCAGTGGATAGAGAACCAGACCTGGAGACCAGAGGTCCTGGCTTCAAATATGAGTAGCTATGTGACCTTGGTCAAGTCACTCAACTTCATACTCTTCTGCCTTGGAACCAATGCTTGATATTAACTCTAAGACAGAAGGTAAGAGTTTTTAGAAAAAAAAAGTTTATTGACTGATTAACTACTGCTAATGTCTTCCAAATAAGATTATTTTCCACTTACATTGTACATATCTTGTAGGTATGACATTTTGCATATTGTATCCTCTTTAGCATGTAAGAATGAGGAAGGGAGTGTGAGGAAGGGAGCGTGAATCTCCAGAATTTTGTCCTGTGCCTGGCACAGAGAAAGCTTAATCAGTTGGCCTGTTGGCTACCTTTCTAGAAAATTTCTTCCTCTATGTATGTATACCTACCTGTCTCCCACCACACACACACACACACACACACACACACACACACACACACACTCACACTCTCTTTCTAAACCTTTGCTTACCATATTGGTTCTGCAAAGAAGTCACGGGAAACAGAGATCAGTCGTTTTCACAAATGTATCATGAATTTGATCGAGTGGTTGTTTTCTCTTTGGGACACGATTTATCTGTCACATTCATTTCGAGATGTGATTTATTGGTCAATTTCTTCCCGAGATATGATTTATTGGCCAATTTCTCTTCAAGATTTGATTAAAACCCATTACATAAGTCTTTTCAGATCTATTTCTAAATATCATCTATATTTCTAAAGCTGGATGTTTAGAGTCTTTATTCATAAACGGTCCTGATCGATGTTGCCTTTCTTTTAACTCTAGGTAGTCCTATATGAGGTAAACAGAATCCAGTGAAACAGACCAGAAAGTGGGATTATATAACAATTAACTTACATTCCAGTGTAGGATAAAAATGGAGGATTCATCAAGAGCCAGGGTGGTGCAGGGAAAAGCAAATTAGACAAGGGGTCAGAAGTCTTGATTTCAAATCACTAACTGCATGAGCCTAGACAAAATCATTTCTTCCCTTGGGAGCCTCAGTTTCCTTCTCTGTAAACTGGGTATCATAACTGAAGTGCTACTAATTTCAGAGGGATGGTGTGAGAAAAGTGCCAAGTGAGATGTCAAGCCCTACAGAAGTGCTAGACCTGAAGTCAAGAAGGTCTGAGTTCAAATGCTACCTCAGATATTTTCTAGCTAGGTGACCTTGGGTAAGTCACTCTGTCTGCCCCAGCTTCTTTGTCTATAAAACAGAAATAATAATAGCAGCAATCATCCAGGATATGAGGATCAAATGAGATAATATTTGTAAAGCACTTTGCAAAATTTAAAGAGCTACATATATTCTAGCTGTTATTATTGTTATTATTATTATCATATGTATAAGGTCTTTGTCTTTCTCAGCTCCAGTATCCTATTATATCCTTCCCATAGCCACTTATACCTATTAGATCATTTTTTAAAAACCTTACTTTTAGTTTTAGTAACAACTCTAAGACAGAAGGACAAGGGCTAGGCAATTGGAGTTAAGTGACTTGCCCAGGGTCACAGAGCTAGGAAGGGTCTGAAGCCCCTTTTGAACCCGGTCCTCCTAACTCCAAGCCTGATGCTCTCTCCACAGTGCCATGTAACTACTCCTTCCAACTAGACCTTGACCCCTCCAAAAAAAAAAGGCAAATGAAAATAATAGGTAGGGCTTTCAGGAAGAGATCAAGCCTAATAATAATTATATTAGCTAACACTTATGTAATGCCTACTATGTGTCAATGCTAATGCTTCACAAATAATCTCACTTGATCCTCACAACAACCCTAGAAGTTAGGGATTCTTAATATCATTCTTTTACAAATGAGGAAATGAAGGCAAACAAGTGAAGAGACTTGTCCAATGTCACAGTTAATTGAGTGTCTGAGACGATTCAAACTGAGGTCTTCCTTTTTTTTTTTATTATTTTTTTTAAACCCTTAACTTCTGTGTCATGGCTCCTAGGTGGAAGATTGGTAAGGATGGGCAATGGGGGTCAAGTGACTTGACCAGGGTCACACAGCTGGGAAGTGTCTGAGGCCGGATTTGAACCTAGGACCTCCCACCTC
Organism: Gracilinanus agilis; assembly: GCF_016433145.1. Taxonomy (NCBI): domain Eukaryota; kingdom Metazoa; phylum Chordata; class Mammalia; order Didelphimorphia; family Didelphidae; genus Gracilinanus; species Gracilinanus agilis. Next base: position 80,371,842 of record NC_058131.1, read on the forward strand.
TAGGCCTGACTCTCAATCCACTGAGCTACCCAGCTGCCCCAAACTGAGGTCTTCCTGAGTCTAGTCCATTGTACCATCTATCTGCCTCCAAGTCAGGAATCTTGTGAGGATCATAGATTTGTAGCTAAAGGATCCCCCAAATCTAAAGGCCTTATTGAATACATGGGGAAACTGAGGCCAAAATAGGATGATTGATGTATTCATGTTCTTATAGGTACTAAGCAGCAGAGCCTGGATTTTAACTCAGGTCCTTCAACTTCAAATCAAGTCATACGCACCAGGCTGTTCTGAATATTAATATATTTGCATGGTTCTTTACAAAACATTTCACACAATGGACCTACAAGATAAGGTAGCACAATTAATGTTATTCCCATTTTATAAAGAGGAAAGTTGAGGTTCAGAGTGGTAATAGACTTCCTTCTTTGCCCACAGACATTTGCCTAATAAGAGGTAAGCTCAACATATGACTAAGTCTCTTGATGCTAATGGAACCCTTTCTACTAAGTCATATTCCCCAGCTATTAGGAAATGCAAGGAAGATGAGGAATTTGTGCAATAAGCTTTCCTCAGCCCTAGAGGTGGGAAAGGGGAAAGAGACTGGACTCTCTGGTACAATAGCTCAAGGTTCGAATTTTGAGTGACTTTGAGCAAGTCCTTTCCCTCTCTGAGTCTTGGTCTCCTCCTGTATAAAAATGAGATAATTGGTCTCTCCAATTTCTAAGGGTCCTTCTAGTTTGAAGTCATTATGGCTTTTATAGACTTAATGTTCTCTCAGAAAAGATTGTTTGAAGTGGATTCCTCTCTGAATTCCTCCCTGGGCATAGCCAACAAAGACCAGCTGAGCTCCAGGTTCCATACCAGCTCCTTAAAGACAGAGACCATTCTGATTTCATCATTCTTACGAAGTCTAGACCATTGCTTTGCATACAGTAGGTGTTTAATAAATCCTTATTGGAGAAGCCTCTCAAATGGACTCAATGGCCCACTCCCTCACTTTTTGCTTGTCCTAATCTCGAACCCACTGTTTTATGATCTTTGGAAAACTCAGCTGTAACTTCTATCCACTTGGCAGGAAGGACTCAATAAAAAAGAGATCTTACAGTGGGCTATTTGCAATGACCAACAGCATCTTGACTCCTCTCTGTCTATTAGGGAAATTCTCAAATTTTTTTTGGCCTCAGGATCCTTTACACTCTCCAGAATTATTGAGGACCCCAAAGAGCTTTTGTTTCTGTAGGTTACATCTATCAATATTAACTACATTAGAAATTAAAATGTCTTAATATTATTATGAAGGTTATTTTGATCTAATGAACTCCCTGAAAGGGTTTCCAAGAGCCCCAGAGATCTCTGGACCAGATATTGACAACTGCTGGTCCAGAGCCAAGGACACTATATGCAGCATGGCCCCAGGGCCCCTGGATTCCCAGAGTTCAGCTGAGGATTTGCCAAGGTCCAGTCCATGTGATGGGATCCTTTCGAGTACATTAAGATGTATCTTAGGTTTATTTTCTCCAGTATCAGTGCCATAAAAAAAAAATAGATTTCTACCAAAGGCTTCTCTAGTGTCTTTTTTCTGGCATGGAGAAAACCCAGCATTCTCAAAGGCCATGCCAACGGAGCGGAGTTGTTGGCAGGTCCAACCAAGCTGGAAAACCCTGAGATGCAAGCCTAGCAATGGACTGTGTTGCACGCCTGTCATCTGGGGACTAGCCTGTCTACAATGGCTAGCAAGTAAATAGCAAGAGACTAGGAGCAAGTGTTTTGATTGCAAGTCCAATGCTGGTTCCACATTACTTTGAACTTCCCATGAGGCTGTTGACTAAAGTCAGTGGGCTTCAGAGTACCTGTTATCTCTCGCCCTTTGGAATGCTGATGAGTCAATGTTTACAGCTTCTCAGCTGCTCCTCAAACCTTCAGCAGCCAGACTCTGAATGGGATGACCAAAGCAGCCACAGAGATGGAAACTATGTGCCTGCAGTGACCACAGACAGCCGTGCTATCATACCCACAGTTCCATGCAATCAAGTCAAGAAAGGTGGCCAAACCAACCCCAGATTCAGGTTAGGCAAATCAGTGTGGTACAATAGGAACAAAGAAACCACTCCCTCGCCCCTCAAATAAATAAAGAAATCCTTGGATTTTACTGTTTCTTACTTCTTGTATGTTATATTTTTCTGGGCCTTAGTTTTCTCATCTGTAAAATGGCAAGGTTAAAAATAATCAATTTAATTACAAAACAAATAAAATGAAGGGGATGACCTCTAAGGCCCATTCTGGCTCTACACCTATGATTCTACAATCTGGATTCTCATCCCATTTCTGGTACTTTCTGTCTGTGTAATGAACCAATGGGCTGTCTCTCTCCTTATGGTTCAGTGTCTTTTCCTGTAAAATGAGACAGGTAGGATATCTAAATTTCACAGAAGATTTTAAATTAATACTTATAAATCAATAAAATTAATCTAAATTTATTCAAGGTTATCGAAAGTCCATCCCAGACCTAAAATCTATGATACGATATAATCTCCTGATGCCTTATCCATTATATGGACAATAGAGTGCTTTGGAGGGATTCAGGGAACTCGGGGTATTCTATAGAGAGCGTACTGTACCTCCGGGCACTGTAGACAATAGTTCTGTGTCCTCATTCTGCTGCTAACTTACTCTTTTAGCCCAACTCCCACCCTAAATCAATAGCTATCTCTGGCTGTAGCAGGCCAGTAGCTGACTCCTTATATCAGTCCTTGTCTACTCTAGTCTGAGATCTCGAGCCACTCTTCTGGCCCGTGCATCCAGGTCCCCTCCCAGAAGTTAACCAAAGTAATGGTGGTGATCTCAGTGGGTCCCGCTGGGCAAGTGTTCTTCTAGTGCATGAAGGGCTAGCCTGAGAATTAGAAGTCCTGGGTACGAATACAGGCTTGGACATTCACTAAATAACCTCGGAGCAAATCTTTTGTCTTCTCTTGGCTCAGTTTCTGCATTACTTCCAAGGTCCCTACCTCGTTGACATTTTATGACACTGGATCATATCCCTCCATCTATACATAAATCCAGAGATTGCTGGAGAGCTCAGTGCCAGGCCAACCCCTGTCCCTCTACTGAGCTCCTTCTCCCAAAGTCCATGTGGCAGGACCCAAGATTGTATCCCTTTCGTAACCTAAGTAAGTCAGGATGTTATTGAGTCATTTAAGTCATGTTTGATTCTTCCTGACCCCATTTGGGGTTTTCTTGGCAGAGGTATTGGAGTGCTTGGCCATTTCCCTCTCCAGCTCATCTTATGGATGAGGAAACCGAGGCAAACAGGCTTAAGTAACTTGCCCAGAGTCACATGCTAACTGCCTGAGTCCAGATTTGAATCCAGGACTTCCCATCTCTAGGCCTGGCTTGCAATCCATTGAGCTACCTATCTGCCCCTGGTATGTTGTTAATAGTAATATATAATCATATGTGGTCATTGAACTTTCACCCTGGTTTCTAGACTGAAGAAGTCTCGGGGGGTTTTCTCTGCATTCAATGTCTGAGAGAGAGGGAGAGGTGGGCCCTTAGACTTCCTGATCTCCTGCTAGATAGATCCTGAAGACATTCCAAGTTCCTCCCCCACTCCTGGCTCTTCTGGAACCCCGAGCCATTTTTATTACAGTAGCATGGGTATTGGGGCATTTTTTTTTAAACTCAGGCAGACAGTTTGGAGTCAGCTTTTGCCCAGAAAGCACCTTTGTTAAAAAGATGTCTCAGCATATTGTCTCTGGAATACAATCTGCTGCTTTGCCAAGGGGTTAGCAGGCTCATGGCACTGGAGTGAGCCCAATCAGAAAAGCTGGCATTGTTTCTGCTCCCAGCTCCCAGCTCCCAGCCTGGTGTGGGGAAAGAAGCCTTGGTCTGGAAGGCAGGACTCCTGGAGGTCTTCAAGCCAAGGATGGAGGACCACTTGCTGGGTATGTTGTCAAGGGGATTTTTTTTTCCCCAGGCGTGGGTTGGACCAGATGGCCAATGAAATCTTCTTCAGCTCTAAAATTCTGTGATTATGTCAATCTGGTCCCAGCTCTACCATTAACCTACTTTGTGACCCTGAGTGAGTCATTTCCCTCATGTTCAGCTCTCCCATCTGTAAGAAGAGAGGATTATTTGATTCCTAAGGCCCTAACTAGATTTTATAAATTAAACCTTTGTTACATATATTATATATGTATACATATAATAAATCCAATAATGTATGACATAATGAATTATCAATATATCTTTATTAAATGATGGCTTCCTCATTATACGCTGAGTTCATTGGAGGAAGGGACTATTTTTGCTGTGTTTTTGTAGCTTCAATGCTTAGCACAGTAGCTGGTACATAGTAGGCGTTTAATAAAGATCTGTGTGACTGATTGACTTACTGACCTGGGTTTAGGATCCACCTCTGATATACACTATATTTGTGATTCTGGGCCTGTCACTTTTCTTCTCAGTCCTAAAGACATAGCACACAATTTGCATCAGCAGAGGGAATTTACTCAGCAGATAATACCTTTACCAAGAAATCACAGGCCCCCAAATAAAATACGAGAAAGTTGATCAGGTATAATCCTCTCCGTAGTCATGTAGGGTAGATTCTATTATTATCCCCAAGTTAAGAAGATGAAATGAAACCTCAGAGAAGTAATATTATTAGTCAGACAAACAGTAAGTGAACTCAGAGGGAAGTGGTGGACACTGTGCAGAAGTTAAAGTTAGGAAGACCTAGGTTCTAATCTTGGTTCAGATGCTACTGGACCCTAGATAGGCTAATTAATCTCGCTCATCCTTAGTTTCCTCATCTGGGTAAAAAAACTGGACTCTGGAGCCTGAGGATCTGAGTTCAGATTCTGACTAAAATTCATTACTCGTGTAGTCTTAGTCAAAGTATTTAATCCCTTGAACTCCTTTCTTTTTTTTGCAAAATGAAGTAGTTGGACTAGATGGCACTTGGCGTCCCTTCTAACTCTAAATATATGGCCTCATGAACTGAAAGATGATGCTCACCATCTTATCTCCCATCAAAGTTGTTTTGTTTCTTGTTTCTTAGACTGGGAATGAGCTCACTGGGGTGAGAGTTTCTTCCTATTCTAGGTCCTCTCACAGTACTGGACACAATAGATATTTGAAATTATCTGTTGATGGACTGATTTACAGGTGATAATTCAGATGTATAATTGTGTAGACCATAATAAAACCTCAGTTTCCCTAGAGACCCTCAAGCAATGAGGAATCTCAGTATTTTTGAGATCTGAGGGTTATTATTATTTACTATTAACCATCTGGGAGAGAAACTTTTCAAAAGTGTGCTTCGTACTTCCCTGTCTTATTAAATAGCTCAAATTAAATGTGTTTTCTTGATGACTCAGAGCCATCATTGCTGTTATTATTTTCTAAACCCTCACCTTTCCTCTTATACTGTATATTGGTTCCAAGGGAAAAGAGTGGTCAGGGTTAGGCAATGGGGGTTAAGTTGCCCAGTGTCACACAGATGGTCAGATTTGAACCCAGGACCTCTCATCTCTAGGCCTGATTCCCAATCCCCTGAGCCACCTAACTGCCCTCTCAGAGTCATCATTATGAGCATCAGTTATCATAGTGTGTCTATAGGAACCAAGGAGACAATGTGGATAGAGTGTTGGGCTTGGAGTTAGGAAAATGAATTTAAATTCAACCTCAGACACTAGCTGTGTCATCCTAGGCAAGTTCTTTAACCTCTGTTTGCCTCAATTTCTTTAACTGTAAAATAGAGATAATAGCAGCATCTTCCTCATAGGGTTGTTATGAAGTCCAAATGTGATATGTTTGTAAAGTAGTTAACACGGTGTTAAAAGCACAAAGTAGGTGCTTTTGTTATTGTTCATTTTCAGTCGTGTCTGACTCTTCATGACCCCATTTGGAGTTTTCTTAGTAAAGACCCTGGAGTGGCTTGCCATTCCTTCTCCAGATCATTTTACAGATGAGGAAACTGAGGCAAACAGAGTTATGTGACTTCCTCAGGTCACAAAGCTAGTAAATGGCTGAGGCTATATTTGAACTCAGAGAGGTGATCTTCCTGACTCCACCTAGTTACCTATCATTTAGGTGCTTTAAAAATGTTTAATTCCCTCTTTCCTTTGGTATAATATTGCTTGCTGAGATGACCATGTTCAAAGAGGCTATTTGCTCTGACAACAAATGGCTTTTTTTTTAGTATCTGTTTTTATAGTTTTCATAATTTCCTCCCTCATGGTTAGACTATTGGCTGCTATCTCTAGCTATTGTCAGTGTGCACCTGTCTAATTAGCTGGTTCAAATTCGTTGAAGGTTAGAGAACAATATAACCAAAGCTTGTCAGCATTATGTGTAAAATAAAAACAAGTAGGCTCCAAGCGAGGGACTTGCCTATGATTAAAGAACAGGAACAGTGCCTGGACTGTATGAGATGTCTCTTGGATTCTAAGAGGTCTCTCTTGCTTCCTCTAAATCCCCAGGATTGTTCTGGATCAACGAGGTCCTCAGGGAACTGAATTCTAGAATGGTATGTGAACTATGGGAGTGTGTCTCTTGTGGATCAGTGACATTTCCTAACGGGGGAGAATCCTCTCAAGGTCTGTGGCTTCGTCTAACAAGAAGGATATGGACGTGTCAGTAGGAACACTTTCCTGTCTGTGGGAGGGGTAAGAAATTAGATGTGGGCATAAAGGAAGCTTTTAAGAACTAGATGGGCATCATTCTGGCAAGCTCAGGTACCATGCTTTCCCACAGGATAAGCCGTAGCCACTTAGACGGGGTTGGACTCGGCTAGTGAAAGATTTACATTCTGATCTTGCTTCTGATGCTCCTGAAACTGTGTGACCATGAAGAAGACCCTTAAACTCTCTGAGCCCCAGTTTCTTCATTTATACAATGCAGATTAGAAACACCTAAGTTACCTAGCTCGGGGTTGTCGGAGGCTTTAATAATAAAATATAGGAAGTATTTTTCAAACTCGAAAGGGACTTTGTCAATGTCAGTTCTTACTACCCATCCTTTGAGGTATAATTCAAAACTCTTACCTCCTCCCCAAGCCTTCTCTGATCCACATTGTTGACCCTAGTTCCCCCCACTCCACTTTCTCCCCAGCCCCACAAAGTATTTCAAAATCACCTCCTCACTTAGGTTAGCGGGTATTCTAATTATCTTTGGTTCATCAACCCTTTATTAGACTGCAAACTCCATGAGGGCAGGAACCGTGTCCTATTTGAGTTTATCTTCCCCAGTGTTGAGCGTAGTACATGGCAAACACTTGATAGCCTACCACTGGTTCAGGGAAAGGATGAATGAATGGATGGATGGATGGAGGGATGGATGGATGAATGATGAATGATTTGGTGGGGGTGGGGGTAGGGGTATTGCTGGATCATTAAAAACAATCCCCTGTCATGGATTTGCAGGAGTGGTCCAGTGATTGTGTAAAACTGAATATTTAGCTCCACTGTTCCTTTTCAGAAGTAGCAGAGATAAGGGGCAGGAGGGTGGGGGCCTGGGAATTGGTCTCACTGGATGACAATGATTTAGCACAATAGCTAAAAGAGCTCCCCCTCACCCCCATCCTGGCGGACTTGCTAATGCCTTCCCTACAGCTGGTCTGTCCTGTGCCTGTCTCTCAGCCACAAGCATATCTCTCTCCCTCTTTGTTTTCCCTACAGTCCTCATACATACACAATCCCTCTTTCAGCTGATCCTCCTTTTGACAGATTTCAGCCAGCGAGATGGGAATTTTTTTTTTTATTTTCAATTCAATTGCATAAATAAGACAGTCAGCGGATGAGGGAGTGCCAGATATATTGATGCTGGGCGGCTGGGGAAGTTACCGAAGAATTCTCAGCCAAGGTAATTTCCTGAAGTTTCAGTTTCTGTAGGGAAAAAAAAAATGGACAATGGCAAATATCAGACATTTGAGGGTGGGGTGGGGGTTGGTTGCCTCTCCATGCAGGGAGTAAGCTAGCAGCCTCCCCAGCAACAGTTAAAGCCTCATGAGGTGAAGGGAGAGGGATGGGGCTAAGATTTGTAACTACAGTCTTGGGTGAGATTGGGGAGGATTCTGGGAAGTTGGGCAAACAGGAGCAATGCCAAAAGGCCTGGTTTATACAGTCCAGGCAGGACCTGTCTGGGCATTCAGCCTCCTGTGCTCACATGGGCTGGCCTCTGTTCCCCAGTGCAAGGCAGCAGAAACAATATTAGGACTGGAGTCAGGGGACACCTGGGTTTGACTCTGGACTCAGCTCTCTTAGCTGTGAGCAAATCATTTAAACTCTCTGGGTCTCAATTTTGCAATCATAGGCCTTTAGAACTAGAAAGAATCTTAGAAATTACTTAATCCAGTGACTTCATGTAAGAAAGCAAAAGTCCAGAAAGAGAAGAGGATTGATTGAAGGTCTTATACCGAGCGAGGTGGAGAGCCACGGTCTCCTGACCCCCAGACTAATGATTTTGCACATCGTCAAAAAGTTGGGAAGTATCTTTGAAATCATTCAGAACCCATTTTACAGATGAGGAAATGGGTTCAGCAAAGTGAGGTGATTTGCCCAAGGTCCCACATTAATTTGAATACAGTTTTGACTTGACTCATGGATTCAGCTTGTATTTTTTTCAGAATGCGTGAATTCTAATTATAGAGATGAAAAGTTTTATTAATTGATTCTCAATGGAAAATCATAGCAGAGGTGGGGATGGTGGTGAGAGAAAGAGAGACAGAGAAGAGAAGAAAAATTGAGAGGAGAGAAGGGAAGGGAAGGGAAGAGAAGAGGAGAGAGATAGAGACAGAGAGAGAGGGAGGGAAAGAAAGGGAGGCAAAGAGGGAAAGAGAGAGAGACAGAAACAGACAGAAGGAGAGAGAAAGAGAGGAATGGAGAATGAGAGAGAAAGAGAAAGAGGAGACGGAGGAGGAGAAATCAAAGAGAGAGGATGGAGGGAGAAACAACACTGGGGCAATTATCCTTCAAATTTAGGTAAAATATACCCCATCACTGAGGAAATAACATTGTTCCAGGGGCTGGAGTCTCCTGATTGGCCATCTACATTGATTGAATTTATCAGCTAATTGCTCAGCCCTCTACTTCTCTGCCTGCGTAAACCAAGACTTTATTACAATTGATTTCACATCATCATTTCCTTTCTTGCTCATGACTTATGACTTCAATGGGCTTCTGACTTATTCAGTCCATAATGATTTGGTTTCTACTGTTGTTTTTTTTTACATTTTTATTTTTTTAGGGAAATGTCATTCCTGCTACTACCACAGCCACCCCAGGACAATGCAGCATCTTCCCTGGTGTCCAGACCATCAGACAATGTCCCACAGACCCAGGGATTTAATAAATCCATTTTTCTTTTCCTTTCCCTGCTCATATTTCTCATGTACAGATTCACTTTGACTAGCTTCTACTCACTCACCCACTCACTCACTCATGCCATAAAATCCTGTGTGCAAAGAAGAGAAACAGAAAAACCAAAAATCCTGCCTTTATGGAGAAAGACAGGAGAAAGAAAAACTAGAACCTACATTCTGCTAATTATTTGTCTTGTGAGCACTATCTTGCTGATTGACTTTAGGCAAATGGCTTATCCTTTCTGGACCTCAGTTTACTAATTTATCAAATGAGAGGCTTACACCATATGGTCCCCAAGTTCTCTTCCAGTTCTCATGTTTAGTGAATCCATGGGTCAAGAGGAATTAGTCACAGGTCCATGGACGCAGCATAGATGAACAGGCCTGGGTGTGGTCACTGATCAATGCACACAGGTGAAACTGACACATGCTAGTCATTTCCATTCCTTTGGTGCTTTAAGGATTAAACTGAGAATTACTGAGAGTTTAACAGAGTGAAACAGAGACCTAGCTTATAAGCAGCTGGAAACCTTTGGGTGAATAGTCCATCTATGGCAGAAGGTTTACAAAGGGTGCAGGAGCCAGAGGCAGGTTCTAATGTCATCTTGCACAGAAAATTCTCTAATTTCTCTGGATTCTGGTCAGTATCTCTAAGGTTATCGTGTCAATGTTTTGTTTTTGTTTTTTGAATTTTTTTTAGGCAGTGGGAGTCAAGTGACTTGCCCAGGGTCACACAGCTAGGAAGTGTCTGAGGTCAGATTTGAACCTAGGACCTCCCATCTCTAGGCCCAGCTCTCAATCCACTGAGCTACCCAGCTGTCCCATGTTGTTTGCATTTTTTTGCAAATTTACAAATTTGGGTTGCTTTCTTTTTTCTTTATTTCTTTTTTTTTTTTTGAGATAGTTAAATATTTTGCATACTGATCCTCTCTGGCCCTCAGTTTTCTCCTCTGAACATTGGGAATTCTAGAGTGACTTCTCTAAAGTGTTTCCCAGCATTATTTTTAAAGGGATCCCCTGTCTCTAAAATCTTGCAAGTCTACAGAATTAGGTAAAAGATCTACATTCAAGTTATTTTTTGTCATCAAGATTGCTTATCCACCAAGCCAGCCTCAGACACTTCCCAGCTGTGTGACCCTGGGCAAGTCACTTGACCCCCATTATCCACCCTTACCACTCTTCTACCAAGGAGCCAATACACAGAAGTTAAGGGTTAAAAAAAAAAAAGTAAAAAAAAAAAGATTGCTTATCCATCTGCCCTATAGCAAGTCACATTCTCTTCTGATTTGAAAGAAATAGTGCAGTACCCATGAATCCTCTGAATTAGAGAATCTCATGATCAGAAGGGACTTTGGAGAACATCTAGTCCAATCCATAGTTGAGCAAACATCTCTCTACAGTCAGGGTCTACAGATTCCTCTTTGAGGGGTCCATGAGGAGATTTCAGGGGATCAATGAACTTGGATGGGGAAAAAATGCCATCTTCATTTTCACTAATCTTTCATTTCCTTTATAATCCTATGTGCTTGATTGAATGCATCTGAAGATATTGTTAGAATGGGGGCCAAAAGCCTCACTAGACTGGCACGGAAGAGGGATAGGGGAACCTACTGCACATACCACTTTTGGATAACCCTAATTGTCAGGAGTTTTCATCTTACATTGGGTCTGAATTGGTGCCCCTTGAAATTCTACCCAGTGAGCCAAGTTCTGCCCTTTTTGGCCAAGCAGAAAATGGTAAACCTCTCCATTCCATGGCAGCCTTTCCAGAGAATGGGAATCTGGTTTTGCCAAGCCTATTCACAACTCGTTCTAAAGCTGTGTCTGAGTTGTTTTCTTCTCATCCAATTATTGCCTTCTTTTTTTTCTTTAAATGAAACCACAATACAACTTATCAAACAAATGTGTTAAACAAGGGGACAGTAGAAGTGGTTTGAGTGGGATTTTTATTAACCGAGCTTGCCCACTGCTAAGAAAACCCTGAACTCGCCTTTGATTCATGACACCAAAGGTTTATGCTGAGAAAAACACTCAAATGTTCTCATTTGAATTAACCACTGTATTTTTTTTTAACAGACAACAGGCTAGCTCACTGTTTGACTCATTCTGACCAGCCAGGCTTCCTTAAGGACTTTATCCTGCTGTGAGTAGGTCTGAAGGCCTGGCATTCGTCTCCCTGCACCTTCTCAGCTGGCAGCAACGGGCCCAACAGGACAATTGGCCTTTAGAAAGAGAAGAGTGCAGCTGGTGGAATTAGAAATCACAGCTTCCCCCCTGGGCTCCATCCTCCTCACCTGTCCTGGTAACATTAGCTCTCTGGTAGAAACAGGGAACAGATGTCAGGTGATTGAAAAACGGGAGCCTTCCCCTGTTTTATTGAGTTGTCACTGTGGAGAAATTTACTCTAATTTACTTGGAGACTAAATTACTGGATGTTCATAAAAAAAACTGTTGTACATTACCATCCCTAATTAAGATGTTAAACATGATTCCATTTTAAACTTGGAGGAGCCAACAGAAATGAAAAAAAAATGCTGATGAAATGATATTTCACTTGTGTGCCCTTGGGTACCACATTGGTTTACATGCAAGAGCTCAGGTGGATAGGTCCTGGGGAAGGAGCAGGCACACGTCTGTATTCTTAGAAACATCTTCCCCCAGAGCGGGTCATTCTCCACCCCCACCTGCCCCCATGCTTCTGGGCTACTTTGGAAGGAGCTGCCATAATTCATACCTTGTGTTAGAACCCCAGTTGCTTTGACAAAGAACATCAAAATGATTTGAAACTGGCCAGGGGTGAGGGAGAGAGTTACCAAGCCCTGCAGTCCTGGCACTTCCAATCAAGCGGAGCTGTACAGTGTTAAGGACTGGCACTGACTGGTTGGACTGGGAAGGGAAAGGGAATCGGTCCACTTTGTTTTCTCCTAAATACACCCAGCAGCAGTGCGTTCTCTTCTTGGAGAGAGGCTAAAGACAAGCATGGGCAGGATGTTAGCAGTGCTGTGTTAGGTGTCAGAAGGTCTGTTGTCCAATCTGGGCTCTCATGCCACAATTCATCTGGACAATCTGGACAAGCACTTATTAAACACCTACTAATTAATCAATCAACATTTAGTAAGCGCCTACTGTGGGCCAGACATTGTAGTTGTTGTGCTCAGCATCTGTGGATGAATACAAAGACCCAAACTCATCAGTTTCCTATACTCAAGGAGCTTCCATTTTGTTGAAGTCCATGTGACATATTCACAGATCAGTAGAAGAGGTAGTTGAATGATGAAGACAAAGGAGAGAATAGAAGATGTTGACGAAGTCTAAGGAATACTTAAGAAATAAGGATAATACGAGTTGGCATTTATATAGCACTTGACAAATTTTATCTCAGTTGATCTTCACAACCATCCTTGGAAGGAGGTGCTATTATTATCCCCATTTTATAGGTGAGGAAACTGAGTCAGACAGTGGAAAAGTGACTTGCCCACAGTCACACAGTTAGCATCTAAGGATAGATTCTATCTTGACTCCAGATACAAAGATCTATTAAGAGGTTAAGTGATTTGCCCAGAGTCATGTAGATCCTAAAGACCCGAGACTGAATTTGAACTCAGATCTTTCTGATTCCAAGTCTAGCCCTGCCCTAAGGAAGAAAATAACTTATTTGTATGATATGGAACAAGTTTCTTCCTCTCTTAAAGCTTCAGTTTCATTATCATTAGACTGAAAGCTCTTCCATTAGATAAGTTCCTTAAGGACAGAGACTGTCTTTTGCCTCTTTTTGCATCCCTAGCACTTAGTATCTTGGCCTGGCACATAGTAGATATTTAATAAGTATTTACTGATTGATTGATCTGTAAAATGGGAGCATTGAAAGAGCTAGCCTTTAACTCCTTATCACCCCATGACTCTGACCACCCTTCCCATTAGCTCTCATATTCTGTGATTCTCTTTACAGCACAGTGGAGAATTGAGTTAACTGGCTCCATTATTCAGCTCAAACTCCTTTGTTGCTGTGAGAGAAGAGTTAAGTTGAAAATATTTGTCTTTACTGTTAGAATTCACCAGAACTGCTGCTCCTCTCCAGTTTTGATATAGCTTTCCCTGGGATCTTACAATCCCATCAGAGGCTCAGTTCGTGACATACCAGAACCCAGAAGGAGCCTCAAAAAGAATTTAATCTAATCAGTGCCTGAGCTGGAATCTCCTCTATAACATCACTGATGGCAGATCACCCAGTTTTGGCTGGAAGACCTTCAGTGGTGGAGAACTCTCTCTCTTTCTCCCAATGCAACCATTTCCACTTTTGGATAGCCTTGGTGAGGAAGATTTTCCTTAGAATGGAATTACTTAATTACTTGGCCTCATGATAGGGTCACTGCTAGCCCAGGCTAGCAAAAAATTTTTCAGAAATCATTAGCACCAGTAAAATTCTAATGAACCTATGGAATTAGCAAAAATTTCTCCCACCCCACACCTGAGCAAACTACTCTCATCCAGGTGCAGTTTTTCTTTGTCTCTCCTTCCCTCTCCCTCTCTTCCCCCTCCTCTCTTTCTCTCTCTCTCCCCCATATATATTTCTGTTTTCCTTTCTACCTTTCTGTATCTCTGTCTCTGTTTCTCTGTATGTCTCTTTCTGTCTTTTTGTCTCTCATTCCTTTTCTTTTTCTCCTTTCCCCCCATTTATTCTCCTCTTTTTCTCCCTTCTCTCCTCTCTTATTCTCTCCTCTCATCTCTCTCCATCTATCTCACCGGTCTCTTCTTCCATTTTCTCTATCTAACCCTCCCTCAAACGTTCATATCTGAACATACACATTGGCATACCATATTATATATAGATGCCCAAGTGCCTTCTATGGACCCATTGAAATTACAGAAGCAGGCCTACTCCTATTCTCGATCTACACAGAAAGCAGGGAGAGTTAGGAACAACCCCCATGGGGACCTCAGATAGGTCAGCCAGCCCTGAGATACTAGTCTCAACCTGATTAAGTAGCACATGTGTCCTGGGGCAGAAGGATCCTGTGGAACTGGAGGCATAAAGGAGCACAAGAAGCCTATGGGGACAAAGAACTGGAACCACACATACAGGAGGAGCTCAAGGCACCATCTCTCCTTCCTTTGTAAATATGGAGCTGATGGAAAGCACACTCTGACTTGGGTCAGAAGATGGAGATGTTAAGAGCATCCTATTGGTAATGACCTGTGTGATCTTAGGCAAGGGAATTGCTTACTCTGAGCTTCAGTTTCCTCTTTTGCAAAATGAAGGCAATGAGGGTTTGATTAAATGATGTGTGAGGTTTCTTGGCTCTAAATTTGATCAGCTTATAATTCAGGGTGCCTGCAGGGTTCTACAGGACAATAACAGCTCCTATAGAACATTGGGTTTAAAAAGCACTTTCCCTATAACAGCTATGTGAGCTCCATGGTAAAAGCACTCTTATCCCTATTTTACAGATAAAGAAACTGAGCCTCAAGACATTTGAGGGACTTACAGAGAATCAGCAAAGCTAAGATTGGAAAGCAGGCTTCCTAACTACCAAGTATTTTCTCCAGAGTACCACAGAGTTTAGGAAACATTCCTCCTGGGACCAACATCATCCCAAAGCACTCTTATTCTCTTCCCATGGTTCCCTGGGCCTGAAGAAAGTCTGTGTTGCCCACTGCAGGATCCTTGGATCCCAGCACTGATTGAAAGGCCAAGTCTAGATGTGATCTGTACCCCTCTTTCAAAGTATGGTCACTAAAGAATTGGAGGTGTGGACCCAGACTTTAGGGATCTAAATTAGAGGAGATCTCAGTGGTCATTTAGGTCACCTCCCTCATTTGGGAGGTGGAAATTGAGCCAAGGTAGGAGGAGTGAACATTATTATTTTGTATCCCCTCATCTTGGGGTGACGCCACCTTCGCTCAGCCAGTTTTCCCTCAGTCACTCAGTCAACAAACATTTATTGAGCATTTACTAAATGGCAGGCACTGTGCTAAGTGCTCTTGCCTTCAAAGAGCTCCCATTCTGAGGGATGAGACAACACAGAAACGTCCCTGTATCTGAGGGCTCTGCCATGGAAATGGAAAGATCAGGAAAGCCATTCCATTCAGTCCTCATCGTTGGAGCATGAGAAAAATCACCTGCAATCATGTTATTAGGATTTAGGAAAAGGCAGCCCCAGACGGTTAGAGGTTTGTTCTGGCTACAACTGAACGGATTTCAAAGGCACATTGGAAAGCCCCCCGGGGCAGGATGCAATTCGCAGTAGCGAAACCCAGCTTCTAACAGCCCCCCAACCTCCTCTTCGCCCCCCCTTCCTCCCCCCGCCCCAACCCGGTCCCCTGGGCTTCTTTGTTAAGAGGCTTTTTCACTGTATAATTAAATGTAAAATCCTAAGGGGAGGTTCGCCTCTTATCTTCAGCTGGGTTTTTTCGTGTCTGCTTGTTCGGCACAGAAGAGGCGGGTGGAGTCTGGCTAGGTCCTGGGAGGCAGGTCTGCCTTCCAGGGCAAGTTACCCCCTTGGATCTATTACTTGAAAAGCGCTTTGTGCCAGTGTGAGGGGAGAAGTGGGAAGGAAGGCCGGAGTGGTGTGAGGAGCGCAGATAGCATCAAAGCGGAACCTGGGGCCGGAGGGGGAAGGAGCATTCCTACCCGCAGTACACTGCCTATTTCATAATCATCCATGCACTGGAGGGTCTGGCCATGGGGGTGGGAGGAGCCCTGTAGAGAAAGGTCACCCGTCTGAGTTGCAGGGGAAAAGCTCCCTGGATTTGGAACCAGAGGCTGGCATTTGGATTCTCTCTGTGTAGCTGTGGGCAAGTTCCTTACCTTCTTCCATTCTTCCTTCCAATTGTCCTCCTTTCCTCTCTCCTTCCTTCCTTCCTTCCTTCCTTCCTTCCTTCCTTCCTTCCTTCCTTCCTTCCTTCCTTCCTTCCTTCCTTC
>NC_058131.1:80398075-80439408 GCF_016433145.1 Gracilinanus agilis
GAAGGAAGGAAGGAAGGAAGGAAGGAAGGAAAGAAGGAAGGAAGGAAGGAAGGAAGGAAGGAAGGAAGGAAGGAAGGAAGGAAGGAAGGAAGGAAACTTGCCTCTGGTGACCTTGGGTGATTTACTAAGCCTCCTTGACTTTGATTTCCTTACCTGTACAACGGGAATTCTCATACTTATGATGTGAGTGAGAGAACTTTATAGCTCTCTTAGAAATGCAATTTCCTAACTCCTTATGGTCCGAAAGTTCCCCTTGACTCTTAAAGACACTGCCAGCCCAGTACAACCTCTGGTGAGTCCTGTAGCACTGGATGGTTTAAGATTGGTTCGAAGATGGCAACTCATCTAAGTGTGAAGAGGATGAATTTTTATACTTCAAGAACACCCAAAGCCTTGGAGAATATAGAAGCTTTTACTGGAGGGAAGGGTAGCCTAGTAGAATAAAGAGAAGACTGAATTTGGAACTGAAGGAACTGAGTTCAGATCTTTACTAGCTGTATGACTTGGGGTAAATCCCATAAGCACGTTCCCTCAGTTTCCTCATGTATAGAATCAGGGACTTGGCCAGGTTTGGTTTTTCAAGTCCTTTCTGCCTCTACCTTCTATGATGCTAGGATCGCCTGTGTGGGCAAAATCATTGATCCTTGAAATATGATTATTGTTGGATTCCTAGACAATTATAGAGCTGGGGACCCAGTGAAGGCATCATTCGTTATTCCTCTGACTTCATTATGAGCTGTTTTCCTCTGGGGACTATCCAGAGCTGTACAATGCGGGGTTAATACTTCTACTCCCTGCCACACACAATTGTCCTGAATGAGGAAAGTACTCTGTCACCCTTAAAATGGTACAGAATAGGAGTCCCAGTTACTATTCTGCCTCCTCAAGGAGTGATGGTGACCTCCTTCCCCTTCCTTTGCAGGGTCTCAGACCACTTGGGGAGTGAATTCTCTCCAGGCTCTGTGGCAGCCAATAAATATTGGGTTTCTCCTTTTGAGGAGAAAACCAGGCAGTGAAAAGCCTTACTCATTCTGGGCGTATCAGGAAAGAGTGTAGTGTGATCAGGAAAGAAGGAGAATGGGTCAGAATTCAGGGTCTCAGGCCTGAATTCTTGGAGTAGCAGCCTGGGCTCCAGCCAACATCCTTTCAGCTGAAGGAGATCTCATTGGTTGGGTCCATGTCTTGGGCCAAAATGGTGTTGCAGCTGGAGATCTGACAAGTACTATTATGACTCTGGATGTTGCTGACCTATATGACAGGGGAAAAGGGCCCAGTAGAGAAACTTTCTGGTGGTTCAGTTCTTTAAGTTGTGTCCTAGTCTTCATGATCCTATTTGGGGTTTTCAAGGCAAAGATAACAGACAGGTTTGCTATTTGCCTTGTTAGCTCACCTCACAGATGAGGAAACTAAGGCAAACATGGTTAAATGATTCACCCAGGGTCTTCCTGACTCTAGTTCTAGGACACCACCCACTGTGCCACCTAGCTGTCATAGTAGAGAAACAAGTCCCTAATAATAATAAGCAGCAGGGAATTAGTCTTTTGTTTGTCCTGGTCCCTTTGGACAGGCTGGTGAAGCCCATAAGCACTTTCTTAGGAAAAATAAAAAAAAGTTTGTAAATTCATGAAATAAAATGCCTAGAACTACAATGGAAGTCTGTGATATTGAAAAATAAGTTCATGAAGCCATAGTTTAAGAACCCCTACTCTGTTTTTAAAATTCATTTATTTAGAATATTTTCCCATGGTTACATGATTCCTGATCTTTCCCTCCTCTTTTCCCCTCCCATCCCAGATCTGAAGAGCAATTCCACTGGGAAGAGCCCCTAATCTAGAAAAAGAATCCCAAATGAAATGGGAGAATTCACTAGAGTGGAGTGATAGAAAGACACAGATAGGATGAGAACCTCTAGAGGGGACACCAGTGGAGGATTGAACACCCACTAAGTACTGAAATAATTTACAGGCAGGGAAACTGAGGCTCAAAGAATCATACTTTGTAAAAGATTACAGAATTGTAAGCTGACATTATTTCATTGAGAAGGCATTCAATCAGTCAGGTCTTCTGTGCCCTACCTTGTCGCCTCCGTAGTCATGTATTTGTTGTGACAAGAGCAGGAAAAAAAAGAGAAAAAATGCAAACTGGTAAATTGTGCTCATAGGATTTAGGACTGGAGAAGACCTCAGGATTTTCTAGGGGTTCTTAACGTTTTTTGCATCACAAACTTCTTGTCAACTAGTGAAACCTATGGATCTCTACTTGTAATAATGTATTTAAGTGCATAAAATAACTATGTAGGATTCCAAAAGAAACCAAAGATCAGTGGAAATGGAGAGATCTGACTTTTCCCTTAAAGCTCCCTGCCCCTCCCAGAAATCTGCCCGCAGACCCCAACCCTAGCCCATTCTCTCGCTTTATGGAGGTAAATTGAATTGCCTGAGATCGTATGCACAGGGACCAGCAACCAAGCCATGATGACCTCTGAGGTCTGCTTACTCCCAACTCAGGGCTCTCTTTACTATACTATGATCCTTCCCTTTGGAAAGGGATTGCTGGGGGAATGGGGAGTTCCTGAAACAAAAAAGGGGACACCTGGGGATCCCTGGCATATTCCTCACTATTCCACTGACAATTGAATTCCAAGGCTTAATTAGTGGGGGTTACCACATGGACACATGGGCACGTTATAATTTGAATTTGGGACTCACCTCTGCCACTGTAAGATAGGGTATGTGTATATGTGAGAGACAGAGACAGAGACAGAGAGACAGAGGCACACACAGAGAGACAGAAAGAGAGATAGCGAAAGACACACAGAGAGAGAGACAGAGTCAGACAGAGACCAAGAGACAGACAGAGAGAGCAGAGAGGGGAGCGAGAGACAGAAACAAAGCCAGAAAGAGCTGAGGTGGGGGGAAGAGGGGAAGGAGGGGGAATAAGCCCTTCAGCACCAAGGGGAAAGATAAGGATTAGGGATGAAAAGTCTGGAATGGTGAAGCATCATAGTAAGAAATACACCTGGACAAGCAGGTGGATTATAAAGGGTTTTGAATGCCAGGGTGAGGAATTTAGGCTTCCTTTCCATGCACTGGGCAGAATGTTCTATTTGGAGTCTGAGCACTCCGCTTTGCCACTTATTTCCTGTGTGACCTTGGACAAATTGTTCATCCTATCTGAGTTTCAGTTTTTCTTGTTTCTAGTTTGGGCCTGGAGTGTGTGTGTGTGTGTGTGTGTGTGTGTGTGTGTGTGTGTGTGTGTGTGTGTGTGTTTGCCAATCTCAGAATATCTATGTAAATACATAAAATGAAATACACAGGATTACAAAGGAAACCAGTTATAATGAAATAAAGATGTATTTTTTCTCTCCGTCCACATTTAGGGACCCCCTGAAATCTGGTCATGAATCCCTAGATATTCTCTGAGGAACTCTGGAGTTCTCAGACTCTGGCCCCTCGCTGTCTCTAAATCATCTTTCTCTAGTCTGCTAGCTCTACTCCTTCCTGGGAATTTGGGACAGGTCTCTTGATTAGCCTGGAAAGAAATAACCCTTCCCTGACTGTTAATGGGTGGGGCCTTGGGTCTTCAGGGAGAGTTTCATATGATGGAAGTAAGTGGGAGGAACCTAATGGGACAGCAGCTTTGAAATAGAAAAGAAGGAAGACAAAGGGCTCCAGCTAGGTGGGATCAGGAAGAGGCCAGATGGAGTCTCCTTCTCAAGGCAGCAGGGGGGTTGTCCATAGGGTGTTGTAAAGATACAGAAGGGGCGTTCCAATCCAGCACCTGGGCTGTGGGGCAGGACCAGCTGGCCAAAGTAAGGCATAAAGGAGGAAGCAACTGTCAGCTGGGGTGAGTTCTTGGCGGCCAGAGCTGTCTCCTTCCTCCTAGGGGTCTGTGGTCTGTAGGATGTGAAGCCCATCTATATGATGTAAGGGGGAAGCCACTTAAATCTTATAGAAACCATCCTAGGAGTACGAGGTGAGGGACGGGGGACAATCTCTGATGAGGGAAAGAGATTCCCTTCTGTGCTACTGTTGAGATAGTCCCAAGAGGAGGAAACCACATTTGGGAGAAGGAGTAGCAGGAGAACAAAGCCCTCTTGTTTCCAAATGGAAAACTTAGCAGCCAGTTTTGGACAAACTTCAGAATTTCTGATTGTCCATGAGGAGGAAGAAGGCGAAACTTTATTCAGGATGAGTCTGCAGAATTTCCAGATGGTCTGGGGATGCCAGGGCTCAGCCTCATATAGATTCTCCTGATTTGTTTTTTTAAAGAATACCCTAGATCAAAGATATTTCATCCAAATTTATTTTGAGGCAGCCCTGCCCAGAATTTGGAGACACTCAGAAAGACTATCAAGGCTAACGACCATAGAAGTTTTGAGCCGGAAAGGTTAGCATAGATAATCACACCTAACCTGGCCATTTAAGAAATACTACATTTTAGATAAAGCCTATGGATGCTTTTGGTACAGTATAATAATCTCTGCATATCCAGTCCATGAAATTTGCTGAGCTTCTGTGCGCCCAGAGCACACACACACACAGAGCAAATGAATTCTCCCTGGTAACAAAGAAAAACAGGGGGGAAGGCATCCTCAAACAGTGACCCTCTGAAAAAGAATGTAGGATGCTGCCCTGGTAGTCCCCCAATTCTATTCTAACAGGCAGAAAGTGTTTTATTACCTATGCTCAGGTCCCAAGATTTAATCACTACTCCCTAGATATTTCCTGGCCAGTCTGGCCAGTCTCCTTGCTCCCTGGACCAGATTTCATGCCCAAGAGGTTTTCTTTTTTTATTTCTACAGCTTTGACTCTATGGATCTACTCTCCTTATTGGTGACTGCCTCACCGAGCCCACTATTTTAGGCAGGTCTCACTCAGACTTCATTTGTCTTCTACTTGGTTGACCAGGGACCATATTCTTTGACAACTGCCAACTCTTCCCCCTCCCAACTACAACTTCCTCACAGGTTCTAGAACTAGGATCAGATCAACAACATCATTGTTTTTGGAAAGAATGGGGCAATCCATTCTCCTATGACCCCACTTACTCTCCCTGTAACTTTGTAGAACATACTGTCCCTTTTAGCCCACTACTCTCTTAAGTGTATCTTTTCTCCCTGATTAAACTGCTTGAGGACAGGGATTATCTCTGCCTGGCACACAGAAAATAGGGGAAGGTAGGTGGTGCAGTGAGTCAAGTACCAGGTCTAAACACTGGAAGACTCATCTTCCTAAGTTCAGATCTCAGGCACTTACTAGCTGCAAGATCCTGGGCAAATCGCTTAGTCACTTGTGCCTCAGTTTCCTCATCTTAAAATGAGTTGGGAAAAGAAATGGTAAAATGGCTCTAGTCTCTCTGCCAAGAGAAATCCAAATGGGTTCTCTAAGATTCAGACAACTAAAAAAACAACTAAACAGCAAAAACATAGAAAATACTTGTTTTTTTTCATTCATTTGTTTTTTCTCACAAAAAAGCAAACTGAGGCCTAAAGTAGTTAAATGACTTGTAGGCGCTCTGTTTCTCTCAATCCAGTGCACTTTTTACTACAAATTTTTGTGTGTTGTAGGGCGAGGGGAAGGCGTAAGTTTTTATATTGTTCCGACTATATGCCAGGTACTATATCCTCACAACAATCTTGTGAGGTAGGGTCTATTATCATGCCCGTTTTACAGCTAAGGAAACTGAAGCAACCAGAGGTTAAGTGACTTGCCCAAGAGCACACAGCTAGTAAGCATCTGAAACCAGATTTGAACTCAGGTCTTCCTGATGTCAGGCCAATGTTCTATCCGTTGCGCCACCTAGCTGCCTCTAAAATTTAGAGCTGGACAGAATCTTGGAGATCATTTAGTTCAACTTCATTCTTCTGCAGAAGAGAAATTTGAGCCTCAGAGGAGTGAAGTCACTTGTCTAAGGTCACTTGGGGAGTCTCAAAACTGGAGTTTAAGCCCAGGTAGCCTGATACTGAGTCCAGTATGCTGGCTTTGGACTTGCAAGGTCTCCAAGAGGAGGAAATACGGTATCCTAATTTTCCTGGGGAGGATTATAGAAGCAGTGCAGGTCATTCAGGGGGAAAGCTGTTTCACCCAGGCATTCTTATTCTAAATGCGATGCTTTGTCCAGAGCAATCACAGGGTTGAAGACAACTCACATTTCTATAGTTCTTTAGGGTCACAAAGAGCTTTAATCATGTCAAACTTATTGGGGGGGTGGGGATGACAGAAAAAGGGAGAGAGACAGATGGAGGCAGAAACAGAGAGAATGAGAGATAGATAAAGACATGGAGATAAGGGGAGCATAAGAGAGAGGAGACAGACAGACATTCAGAGACAGACAGAAGAGAGAGGAAAGAGAGATTGAAGGAGAGATGGCTAGAGAAAACTACAGAGACAAGGCAGGGAAAGAGAGATAGGACAGATGGACAGATAGACAGAGAAAAGAAAGAGAGACAGAGATGGGCGGAGAGGCAGAGAAAAGGGGAGGAAGAGAAGAGAGACAGAGACTAAAACAGAGAGAGAAAAGAAGGCAAGACAGTATTTGAATTCAGGCCTTCTTGATTTCAGGTCTAGTGCTCTATATACTGTACTGACCACCAGAATAACAATAATAATAATTTTTAAAAAATGTATAGAAAGAAATATCAAAGACTTACTATGTGCCAGGTACTCTGGTAAGCACTGGGAGATATAAATACAAAAGTAACCATAGCTAACATTTCTATAGGTCGTTCAGGCTTGCAAAACACTTTATAAATATTATCTCATTCTATCTTTATAAACAACACTGAAAGGTGAGTGCTATTAATATCTCCATTTTATAGGGGAGGAAACTGAGGCAGACAGCACTTACATCCTTAATCAAGATCTCAGAACTAGTAAGTGTCTGAGACCAAATTTGAACTCAGGTCTTCTTGACTCCAAGCCCAGTTTTTTTATCCATTATGATACCTAGCTGCCTATAAGTAACCTTCCCATTTTTCAAATGAGGAAACTGAGGCTAATTTGCTTGCACTGTGTCACATAGCTATAAAGATTCAAACCCAGGTCCCGTGGTTTTCACTCCAATACTCTATCCAGCAGGCCACACAGCTGCCAAGATTTGTTCACTTCCTTCTGCTTTTTAAAAACTTCCCATCTTCCCCACTCACTCTCCCTCTTATCTTTTTCCAGAGAAAACCCTAAAGGCATTTGGTGGTTTTTTAAGAAAAAAAAAAACTTCCAAGTTAAAAAAGAAAAGAAAAAAATTGGCCTTTGTCAACATGGAGAGCTTGAAGTCTGGACTGAGGACGGAAACATCTAGGACTCTGAAAGGGTCCTCTGGCTGAGCTCTTGTGAGAGTTTCCGGAGAGCTCTCTGGCCACAATACCTGAAGGGACTTTTTCAAAGAGAAGCCCATGTGATGGCCTCAGAGATCCCAATGAATGTGTTAGGGACAGACGGGCTCACAAACTGCTTAGTGATGGTCATTGGAGTCATGTGACAAAGCCCACTGGGGAAACTCTTCTTTGACTCCTCTGGCCATGATTCCCTGTCCACTCCCCCAACCCTACTGGATCCTGGTATGGGTGACAATGAAGAGGAGACAGAAACAGTCTATGATATTGCTCCTATAGCTCTCTGAACAATGCAGGCAGTAATTCAATTAACTCACATAAGTCTCTTTTATCCTGGGCAAAGGCAAAGCACATTCAGGTGGTCAAGAGGAGGTGAGACCCAGACTGTTCCATATACTGAAAAGAATGATCCATGATCCAGAGGCAAGATTAGCTTTGACTGGGGCAAACCCACAAAATGTCAGGGTCCTGGGATCCTGGGGGTGTGGAGCTCTTTCTGCATCCAGCATCTGTTTTCTTCTAAAGACTAAACTGGATTTGATGGCAATTTGTTAGCAGGGCAGAGGGAGAAGGATAATAATGATAGTGAATATTTATGCGGTGCCTTACAAATATCATCTCACTTTATCCTCATAACAACTCTGGGTGGGGCGGGGCAGATGTTATTATTACCCCTCACCCCATCCCCAGTTAACAGATGAGTAAACTGAGGTCAAGTAACTTGCTTTGGATCACCCAGTTAGTAAAGGCTCTGAGGAAAAGTTCAAACCCCAATCCAGTGCTCTAGCCACTAAAACAGATGGAATCTCAGGCATCTGATACAGGCCCCACAGGCTAATCAGGGCATGGAAGAGAATGATTCATTCATTCATTCAACTCAAATGTGTTAGATAATTCTCCTCTGAACAAAGTGTTGCACTCATCTATGAGGGAGCAACAAAGATGAAGACACAATTCTTGCCCTCATAGAGTTCACAGTCCACATGTCAAATACAGAATGTCAGAAGGGACTGCCAAAGAATTGGAGCTGGAGGGGGCTTTAAAGATCAACTAATCCAACTGTCATAATTTAAGATGAAGAAACAACCCAAAGAAGTTAATATTCACTGAAGATCACCAATGTAGGAAGTATCAGGGGCCTCCATTTAAGCTCAGGTCCTTTGTCTCCAAGTATGGTACCACTGACACCTGAATGGGAGGCTCTTCTACAACATTCCTGGCAAACAGTCATCCAGTTTCTCCTGAGGATCTTCAGGGATGAAAAATTCACTAACATAGCTGCCGTTTTTCCTCTTAGATGGTTTGAGTAGTTACAAAATTGTTGTTTTCCCTCCCCTATACTGAGTCAAAATTTACATCTATGT
The DNA here is from genome assembly GCF_016433145.1 of Gracilinanus agilis. Taxonomy (NCBI): domain Eukaryota; kingdom Metazoa; phylum Chordata; class Mammalia; order Didelphimorphia; family Didelphidae; genus Gracilinanus; species Gracilinanus agilis. The sequence continues at coordinate 80,406,773 of NC_058131.1, forward strand.
CAATTCTACTTGGCCATTCTCTCTGGCCACAGCAGTTACCTTGAATGTCCCTATACCAAAGGGCTTTCTGGTCTCCTATAGTCATCATTCCATCATGTTCCAGGCACCCTCTCCAGCCACTTACTATTCCACAACAGTTGTCTTGTGCCCACCTAGGCACCTTCTTCCTCTATTTCCACTTTCAATCTATACACTGTTGCCTGATGCCCAGGGACAACTCCATTCTAAAGAATTCTTTCTAAATTCATTCTAAACCCCTATGGATAATGCTTATCTACCTGAAATAATTCCTCAGTGATTAATATACTCCTACTCCATCATTGCCTCCTTAACCATTGATTCTGAGCTCAGCCCCTAGCTGCCATTTTTCAAGCTCCTGTCTTAGTACCTTACTGACTGCTCTATTATTTCCATACCTCTCAACCCAACCCCATAGAAGCTGCACTCTAAAGCTACCCACACCTTCCACTGTGCTCGCTTAAATACTTGCTCCATGAATAACAAACTAAAAACCCTTTCCTTTCTCATTCTTTCTGTCTTGTACTCTGAGGCCTGGCTCCTTTCTGACACCATGGCTTTCCTAAGATCACCCTTTCTAGCACTGGGTACCTTTTTACTCATAACTACAATTCATTGGTTGTTGCAAAGAAGCTGGAATCGTTTTTTGCTTCCCATTGCCTTTTTTCTTTGCTTTTCTTACCTTTCTTTTCCTCCTAACCTCTCTCTCCTCCCTTCCTCCCTTCCTTCCTTCTTTCTTTCTTTCTTTCTTTCTTTCTTTCTTTCTTTCTTTCTTTCTTTCTTTCTTTCTTTCTTTCTTTCTTTCTTTCTTTCTTCCTTTCCTGCTTCCTTCCCTTTATTTTATTTTTTAAATTAGAAACATTTTTTAACAATTGTTTTCTGCCATTTTGTAATCCAAATTCTCTGCCTCCCTCCCCTATCCCCTTCTTCTCTAGATGGAAAACAATCTGATATAGGTTATTCCAGTGTTGTCATGCAATACAAATGTACTCTTTCCTTATGTCTTAAAAGAAGACATATATTGTGCATGTAAAAAAAAACTCATGAAGGAAGTAAGGCAAAAAATGCTATAGTCTGATCTGCATTCATACTCTGACCATTCCTTCGATGGGTATGGAAAGCATTTTTCATCATGAATTCCTTGGGGTTGTCTTCAGTTCCTGCACCAATGGTAATCATTTAGTCCTTCACAGTGGATCATTATGTAATATTTCTGTTATTGTATGCAACGTTCTCCTGGTTTTGCTTATTTCCCTTTGCATCAGTTCATATAAATCTTTCTAAGTTTTTCTGAAACCATTTCATTCATCATTTCTTATGACATAATAGTATTCCATTACAATCATATATCATAACTTGTTCAGCTATTCCCCAAATGATGGACTTCCCCTCAGTTTCCTATTTTTTGCTAGTACAAAGAGAGCTGCTATAAATATTTTTGAACACATAGGTCCTTTTCCCTTCTCTATAATCTCTTTGGGATATATACTTAGTACCCACTGCCACTTTCAGGCTCTCCTCTAACACCATCACTCAAAAACCACTCCGCCTTTGAGTTTCATTCAATCTATATCTCTCAACAATCAAGATTTTGGTGGCTGCTGTTTATTGACCTTTAATACGCTCTTCTTTCTTCAATGAGTTCAATGCCTGGCTCATAATCATTCTCTGCTCCTCAAGTCCTGTCCTAATACCAGAGGATTTGAACACAAATTAATAGGTATTCCATCAAAGACATTAACCTCTTAGATCTTCAGCTTACTCATTTCTCATGATCTATTCCTCCAACTCTCCTCAGTTACAAACAAAGATGGTGAAAGTTTTTATCATTCCAAAATGTATTACATGTTCATGAACTCTGAAGCTCCTTTATCTGGCCTGAAATTATCATCATTTCACCTCTTTCTCTGCCTTCTTTTCAACCTCACTTCAACACAAGGAACAATCTTCCTTGTAAAAGAATAATCCAGCCTTGGATTACTCCCACTATCCATTGCCTTCACTTCCAACCACATGCTGGAGAAAATTCTAAAACTATGTTGACTGAGTCCATGATAAGTTTATATTATATAATCTCAATGGGGCTCCTTTTTGCAGTAAGACAACACTTTTACACCTCCAAAATTAATTTATTATATCATTCTTCACAGAAGCTCTTCCAAATCTTTTCATCTCTCTTCAAACCTCCTATGGTGCCCCTCTCCTCCCTCTACCATCTCAGTGGAACCTCATATGTCAATAAAAAAATTGAGGCTATTTTGCTAAGAGCTATTTCTCACTTCCTCCTCATCTCATATCCCTTGGATGTCTTTTGCCCCATTTTTCTTCTTCATCCCTGTCTCACAAGAAGAGGACCACTTCTTGCCAAGGCAAACTCACCTACACATACAAGTTAGCCTATTCTATTTTTCTTCTGTAGCAGATTTCCCATTTTGTCATCCTTACTCTCTTACTAATCTACAAACATGTTGATGTCCATCCTCAAAACTTTTCATTTGCCCTTTTCACTATTACTAGCTATAGCTTTAGTAGTTACATTCTTTTAGAAGGCTGTCTACAAAAGGTGCCTTCATTTCCTCTCCTCTTAGTCTCTTAAGTCTGTTTAGTCTGGCTTCCAACTTCATCCAAGTAAAACGATTCTCTCCATTATCATTCTCTTAGTCAGCAAATGTAATAATCTTTTCTCAGTCTCCATCCTACTTATCCTCTTCTTGATTCACTCTTGTTTCTAGGTTTTGGTGACACCTTTCTTCCTGGTTCTCCTTCTATTCATCAGATTCCTTTGCTGGATATTCATCAAGGTCATAGCCACTAATTGTGACCCTCTTCTATTATTCCTTTTTACTATTTCACTTGGTGATCTCTTATCAGCTCCCATAAATTCAATCTATGCAAATCAGACATATTCCTCTAGCTGGAACCCTTCTCATGCCCTCCAGTCTTGCATCTCTGGTTGGAGAAATGGATGTCCAATAGTCATCTCAAATTCAATATATCTAACACTGAACTCTTTATTTTTCCCTTCCAAACCCTCCCCTTCCTTTAATTTTCCTATTTCTTTTAAGGAAATATCCCAAATCCAGGTTTTCAACCTCATTTCATCCTCAACTTCTCACTCTCTAACCTCCCTATATTCAATCAGTTGCCAAGTTCTATCATTCTTTATGATATAACATTTCTCCTCTCTGCTAATATTGCTGCCACTTTGTGTAGGCCCTAACACCTTATACTTCTACTTCCTCAATAGCCTTTTGGTGGGTCTCCCTACTTTAAGTCTCTCCCCTCTCTAGTCCATCCCCTATTCTTAAACAATCTGGTTTTTCTAAAATCCAGGGCTAATAGACTCCAAGGCCAGCTTCATATCCACTTCGCTATGCCATCCCTTTCCCATTCCTGTTGTATTACTATATTAAAGCGTTTTTTTTGAAATTTCTACAACAGTCAGATTGTGATTTTTAGAACTCCAGGCCTGAGGGTAGCCATCTTGCCCTTTGAGCCTGGGAAGAAAACACCAAACAGGGTTTTGATTTCATCAACCTTTTAGTGGTCAAAACTCACATTTTTCAGCATGTAGTATCTTTTAAAAAGGTGGCAACTCATGCTCCTTGTGGTGGCAAAAAATTGGGAAATGAGGAAATGTCCCTCAATTGGAGAATACTATTGTGCTAAAAGGAATGATGAACTGCTTCATTTCTATAAAAACTGGAAAAACCTCCATGAACTGATGCAGAGGGAAATGAGCAAAACCAGGAGAACATCGTACACAGAAAGTGAAACATTGTGGAATGATCAAATGTAACAGACTTTGCTACTAATAGCAATGCAATGATCCAGGACTATCCCCAGAAGAAAGAATGCTATCCGCATTCAGAGAAAGAACTGTGGGAGAAGAAATACAGAAGAAAAACATATAATTCATGTCTTGTTTATATGGATGTAGGATTTGGGGTTTTAGTTTTAAAAGATTACTTTATTATAAAATGAATAATATGGAAATAGGTATTGACCCAGTGGAATTGCTGGTCAGCTCCAAGAAGGGGGAAGGTAGAGGAGAGGCAGAAAACAAGAATCATCTAACTAGGAAAAACACTTAAAAATAAAATAAAATAAAAAGGAGGCAACAATCCCAGAGAGGCCAGAGTTATATTCACAGGACCAAATATCTAGTAAATGTCAGAATTTGAGCAAGGTCCTGATTCTAGATCTCATGGATTTTCCCCTAACCTTGTTGTCTTCAATTATTGCCCATTATATAAAGGCTAGGTTAGGCTTCCAAAGATTCTTAACCTATATTTGTGTCATAGACTCCTTTGTCAATCTGGCAAAACCTATGGATGCCTCTAGAACAATATTTTTAAATTCATAAAGCAAAATACAAAAGAATACAAAGAGGACCAATTATATTAAAATACAGCTATAATTTTTTTTTAAGTTCACATCCCCAGGTTAAGGACTCTTGGGCCTGGGTCTTTAGGATGAACTTCCAATGGCTGATAATGTTGGAAAAATAAGAAACCCTGAGCTCTGTCAGATTATAGTTTGCTTCTGACTTTGATTTTTAATTATTCCATACAGCTGAGTCTGGAAAACCACTCTGTTATAAAAGATATTCAGTAAAATTATAGAACATATGGGTTTGCTCTGAGAATTAACTGTTCTGGCTGGCTAAAACTAGGAATGAGTCTTCCTGCCCGTGATCTGACCTGACTCCTTGTTCACTATTATCTACAGAATGAAGCCTTTAAGTTGGACTTGGCCTGCGATGATAACACCATTCTTTCCTCTCCCTGGATGCTCCGGACTCCTGGGGTATAGAGCATGTCTCTTCCATGCAGGTAATGTATCTGGCCTCTTGGTTCAAAGCCACTTTTAGACTTTAGCCATCTTCCTTCCTGATTTCTAAAAGGGCCCTTTTTCATTCTTTGGAAAATTATCATATTCTTTAAAGTAAATCTTCTCATGGGGTGGGGGTGGGGGGGTGAGGAGGTGGTAACGGAGGAGCTCAGACTCAGAGAATCAAGGGCTTCCATCCAGATGCACATTTATCAGATGTCTGGGTCCAGAGTCTCTTCTTTAGACAAGCACCTTTTGACAAGGTTCTGGTTAATATTTTGGTTAGTGCTAACATTTGACTAGTGATATTTAAGTTCAAATTAGACTATGTTGGGCAGGGCACTGAGTGGTCAGAGTAAGGGACTGGCCATGTCAGGGTATTTTGTGTGTGTGTGTGTGTGTGTGTGTGTGTGTGTGTGTGTGTGTGTGTGTGTGTTTCTTTGCATCCCATGTGTTTGACACACTGTCTGCCACATAGTAAGTGCTGAATACTGACTGATACAGGAAGAGATGCTGAAGGTACAGGAAGAATTTTTCCATTAGCATATTCCTTCTTGTTCATTATCATCAAATATATCTGAATAATAATTTCCATTCAGGTAGTGTATTAAAGCTTCTAAAATGCTTCCCTTAATGAGGGCAGCTGGGTAGCTCAGTGGATTGAGAACTAGGCCTAGAGATGGGAGGTCCTAGGTTCAAATCTGGCCTCAGACACTTCCCAGCTGTGTGACCCTGGGCAAGTCATTTAACCCCCATTGCCTAGCCCTTACCACTCTTCTGCCTTGGAGTCAATACTTTGTATTGACTCCAAGATGGAAGGTAAGGGTTTTAAAAATAAAAATAAAAAAATAAAATAAAATGCTTCCCTTGAAATGATACTATATACTAGGTAGTACAAGTGTTATGGACCCAGGGCAGCCTAGCTTAGGGGATAGAGCCCTGAGCTCTAAGTGTAAATTCTATCCAAGACCCTTGCTAGTGATGTGACCCTGGGTAAGTCACTTATTTGTTCTTGGACCCAGTTTTTTCATCTATAAAGTGGGCATAATAATACCTATTGTGGCTACCTCCCAGGTCTGCTGTGAAGATCAAATGAATTAATATCTGTTAAATGCCTTTTGAAACTATCAATTGCATGTCAGTTTTTATAAAGAATTGACATCTGATGGATGAAGACCTCAGAATAGAGGTGAAGGACCTGTCATCTCACAACTAGTGTGGGAGTTGAGATTTGAACCTGAGTCTCCTGACTCCAAGTCCATTCCTCCCTCTGTTTTGCTTCAATGCCTCACCTGTGGTAAATGACAACCTGGTATCTCATAGGGTGTTATGAGAGGTGCCATAGCAGAAAAGGCCCTAAACTCGGTATCAGGAATCTTTGGTTTGACACTTCCTAGGTGTGTGACTAAAGGTAAGTTAATTAACTTGTTTAAGCCTCATTTACTATCCTCTAAAAATGGTAATAATTGGATACCATTTATTTCACAGCTTAATGTGAGAATCGGATGAGATACTATATGCCAAATACTTTGTAGTCCAAGAGGGACATAGAGATGTAATTATTTTTACCAGGTATGGAGTCTTTTTAAAAATATAGACAATACTATTGAGGGTGAGAAAATTCTATTGCCTGCCTTCTTCCTGAGGCATCTAGGGGTTGCAGTGCATTAAGGGGGCCTGGACTTACAAAGACTTGATTTTGATTTCTATCTCGGCCACTTACTGAATATGGAATGGGAATAATAATACCATAATGATAATTCCTCCCAGGAATGTTGTGAAGATCAAATGAGATATTATTTTTAAAACATTTCAAACTTAAAACTATATATATATATACATACACACACACACACATATATATATATATATGCAAATATAAACACATATATGCTGTCTCTTCATTGTTATTATCTGGTGCTGGAAAGAATCTCAGAGGTCAGGTAGTCTATGCTCTTTATTTTACCGATAAAGAAACGAAATCCCAGGAACAGTCAGAAACTTGCCCAAGGTCACCCAGGTAGTAATTCTCCGAGAAGGGATTGGAAACCAGCTTTTTCTGGCTGAGAGCCAGGATTCTTTCCTATGTCCTGTAATGGGTTCTAAACTGAGAAGATTTTTGAAAGGGATGGTCAGAAGGAACAGCTTCTCTGAGGCTAACATGTGGGCACCAGAACGGTGAGCTTCCTGTTTAGGATGTAGTTTGTCCTATCCCATCTTCCTCCCCATCTGCCTGCCCTCCAGTTTTCCTCTTCATCAGCCAGCCTCTTCTAGCACCATTCTGAGTGAGATTACAGAATGACCTCAGTATCTCAATATTAGTGTCTCCTAGAATAGAGATGGAGATGCTCTCTTTGGTAGAGAAAGCTCTTCATCCAGGAAAGCTTTTACCAGGGAGGACTCTGTGTGTGTGTGTGTGTGTGTGTGTGTGTGTGTGTGTGTGTGTGCGTGCATATAAAAAATCCTCCAGGTGGTCCATTTTACTCATCTCAAGGTTATAGTGAAAGAAGGACTGATTTAGAATTAGGGGAACTGTGTTTAAATTCTGCTTCTTTTATTTACTCCCTGGGTGACTTTAAGTCAGTCACATAATTTCCCTGGACCTCTTTTGTAACATGAGAGGATTATACTATTAGAAGCTTACTCAATAATCTCTCTCTCTGTCTCTCTCTCTTTCTGTGTCTCTGTGTCTGTGTCTCTCTCTCTGCCTCTGTCTCTCTCGCCTCTTACCTTTCATCTTAGTATCAATTCTAAGACAGAAGAAAGGCAAGGGCTAGACAACTGGCATTAATTGGTATTTCAACTTGTATACATAGAGATAGGAAGTGTCTAAGGCCATATTTGAACCCAAGTCCTCCTGACTCTAGGCCTGGCATTCTATTCACTGTGCTATGTAGCTGCCTTTTAAGTCATTTTTTCCAGCTCGAAGTCTCTGACATAATAAGCCTCGATCTCAGGTTTAAGTCTCAGCCTTGACCTTTAATACCTACGTGATCTTGGGCAAATGACATAACCTGTTTCATCTTTAGTTTCTTTATCTATAAAAGAGTTGTAATAATATTTTAAGGGGTATTTGGATATCAAGTGAGATTATCTGTGAAAGCTCTTTACAAATTATAAATCAATGTGTTAATATGATAAATTATTTAATTAGGATCATGACCAATTATTAGGGAAAAACCCTCCATTTCCACAAATCCAGGCCTCTACCATATATGGGCAATAATAAAATAATGATAATAATCATTACTAGCACTTATATAGTGCTTTCAATTTCCAAAGTATTTTCCATTACGTTATCTCATCCAATTCTCAAAACAATCCTATTGAATATGCTATAATTATTCCTTGAGGAAACGGAGTCTACACAAGTTAAATGACTTATCCAGGGTCACATAGGTTAGGATGAATTTGACTTTGAGCAAATGGTACATTTAATGACATTTTATATCATAAAAGTAAGAATCAAGTGAGTTAATATTTATGAAATGATATTCGGAACCATAAATTAAAGAGATAGCATTTTATAGAGGAGGTTCTCAAAATTGAGGCAATTAGCCTAATATCTCACAAGTAACAAGTGTGGGAGTTGGGATTTGAACCTAGATCTCCTGACTCCAAGTAAAGAATATATAAAAGTAAAGAAAAAGCACTTCTCCTTTTCTCTCTTAAAGCAAAAATGAACCCTTTGATATTATTTTACATTTATCCTTTCCTACTCTTTAAAATGATGAGATTGGACCCAATGATCCTCAAGGTCACTTCATGCTTTAATATTTTGTATAATAAGCTTCCTGAGGGCAGGGACCAACTCTTATTCACCTGCTTCCACAGATGAACAACCCAGGGCCCCTGTTGGTAACTTAGCATTTTTTGTTGAATAAATACAATTTTCTTTTCACCATTCTCCCCTCTGTGAAATGGACCACACAACCTCTAAACACCCCTTGCTGTTTTGACTACCTATGGGTCTACATTTGTCAAAAAGCTTTCAACTGATGTTGCACATCTTGCCTGAAATAAGAGAGATGCACTAGAACAATCATGAAATTTCTGAGCTCCAGGATACTGGAGTCCTTGAGAATCCATTGGAATTCCTTCTTATTTTTTTTGACAAGTCAGTGGATTCTTTTGTTCTTGGGGCTCACACAAAGAAATCTTACTTGCTGCAGAGGTTCAAGGTGACCAGAAGAAAATCGAAAGATGAGTTTTCTAACAACAAACACAACAATAATCACAAAAGATCTTCAGGTTCTTGTGTGTTTGGGTCTTTATCAGTGAGCCTCTTGTAAGAATGCTTCCAGGTTCTTTACATTACCTGATGTTCAGAACAGCATGTGAAATGAAAACCTAGTTGGAGAAAAAGCACATTCATCTTCCACAGCTCAAAGACCCTAGTGAACTTTGAAATCCCTGATAAATTGGAATAGGAGTAACTAGAGGAGAAATAACCAGTGTTTGGAGTGTTCAAGGTACATTTCAATAAAAAATGTAGCTGCGTTGCACTGTAGGATAAAGGTATTTTTAATTTTTAAATTATGATTTGCAACTATTGTAGACTGGACCTTGGAGAAGTATATGTTTACAGTAAAGATCACTGGCCTTTTGATGTTTGAGAAACATAGTGACATTTCTTCCTCATTTTATCCATCTTCCTTCCATGGAAATCAAATCTGACTTATCTATGCCTCATAATCCCCAGGTTACGTTGAAATGGTTTATGATGCTGATGGCTTTGTTTTGAATGTGTATCTCCAAAATCTTTACACTTTGGTGGCATTTTCTGCTTTCTAACTAGGTTCAAAATCCACCCACAGGATTGGAGTGCCATATGAAATTTTGTCATTTTGAATTTGGCCATTTTTTCCATTTCTGTTCCAGTTTCCAAGACCATGTAATATATTACTAATGCCTAGCAAGAGTGTCATCTCCCAAGGGATGTCTTCACCTTTCTCACCTATCTTTATAAATAATATGTATACATGTATGTATATATATATATATATACACACATACTTGTGGTCATTTCATTGAAATGGCTTTTGTAGAGAAACAGTGCAGTTCAATGAAAAAAAGCAATGGGTTGAAAGTCTTAGGTTCAAATCCCACTTCTACTCCTTACTACCAAAGTGACCTTGAGTAAGCTATTAAAAATGAAAACAAACAAACTCTGGGTCTTAGTTTCCCTATATCTGTAGAATTAAAGAATGGTTCTAAATGTTCTCTGTTGTTTCTTCTTGATTTAAATCTGAGAATGAGATAGTTTATAACAGAGGTTGCAAAGAGGTAAGTTGAGAAAAAACAAATGGATACCTTATACTAACCACGTAGCTAAAAAAATGCCACGAAGCATGTTAAGATAGATCTTCTATGGAAGATTAATGAGACAATGTAGACAAGAGCAACACAGGATGAAAAGGCTACTGTAGAGACTTTGATCTGATGTGTTACAGGAGTATTTATATGGATAAAATCATAGATCTTTCAAATTAGCCAAATATCTTATTATATATATATGTGCGTGTGTGCATACATACAAATGTGTATGTGTGAATGTGGCTATATATTGACTGTGTCTCAAACCAGTCATGGTTGGAAACACAATCGATATATAATCTATATACCGGTTGGAAGCACAGTCTCTCTTTCTCTCTCTCTCCAAATATATATATATATATATATTTACACACACACATACACATATATACATATATGTGTATATAGATATAGAAACACATTCGAATTCAAGCCCAGCTAACTGCACCAGACTGACCTTGGTTCAAATTAAATTGAAGTCCAAATGGACATGATGTTGGCAGTTTGATTTTTCTGTTGGTATTTATAATTGATGCCATTTCCAGTTTCCCAGTGTGTTATTTCCTTTACAAAGTTTTCATCTCATTGACCCCCCCCCCCCCCGTTACCCCTTCCCCTATTTCACTTCTTCCTAGTATTCTATCATTCCATTCATTTATTTCATTACGTCTCTGGAATTGAAAGTGGAAATGCCAGAAATGATCAGCTGTGACACGAAAACTTCCTCTCACTTTGTTCCATGGAGAACTAACACTTGTTCTCAAAATGAAGATGCCCAAACCCAAACAAACAAACAGAACCGAGGAGTGCTCCCCTCCCCTCTAGAAGCCAAACTTGTCACTTCAGCGTGAAGATGCAGAGAAGTACATGGCTGATCTTTGTTTGATAATAATTGCAAAACGTGTTTTCCTTTAAAAAAATTAATTAAAAACAGAAGATGAAATAAATATTTCAGACGACCGGCAGCAAAGTGGGAAAATACCATGTGTTTGGAGTTTTAGTGCCCTCGGAGTGCGGAAATTTATTTGCAGCAAGCAGAAAAGAGACAGCAGGCATAAAAATTCAGCAGATTCCCCCTAGTAAAATTATTTATCAAGCTAACAAGGGAGGAACCCTTCTAGTAACAACAAGCCAGTGAGGAAAAGACATGGCTTTATATTTTACCTTTGGGTTAGCGCACCAGTAAAAATGCCAACTGACAAGTTCTTCACATAAACATTTCTTTCTAAATGAGCTTCCTTGTTAGGGGGAGAAAAAACTTCTTAGCTAAGAAGCGCTATAGTCAACAGACAGAGAATTCTGACCTGAACAATCTTTTACCCTTTAATGCAAAAAAATCTTAAGCAAATCATAAAGATAATGGGAAATGTAAGGGAAGGGTTCGAGTGAATAAATTAATGGTTCTTTTTTAAATTCCAAGAACTGTGTTTACATTGTCATCAGTGCTCCCCCCAACCCCATTCAATTATTTACCCAGATGTCACCTTTCTGTAATATGGTTTTCAGCCCTAGCGTTGCTTCTACCTCTGTAAAAAATATACACGCATCCTTACACACACACATATATCCATACACACAGATATATACATACTGATGGGGGCTCCGCTGCACTAGCCTCATCGCTATATTTTTCAAATATTTATTTTACAGCCAAAACCCCAAAGCCACTTTTTACAGTTTAGTTTAACGATACCAAACTTTGATTATAAATTACAAGCCGCTTTATCGCAGCTTGCAAAAGCAAAAAAAACAAACAAAAAAAATTGAGTGGAAACCCTACAATGGTCCAATTCCAATTAAATTGTAAAGAAATAGTAAAAGGATTCATTCCCTGAATAACTGCATTCTAAACAGCCCTGCAAATTTTCTCCTGTCGAATTTATAGTGGAGTCACACACTAGGAACTCTCCTTCCCTTGAATGAAAATTTGACAGTTTAACCATGGCAAGCTGCTAAAGGTGCCTTTTTATGGTGGGAGGAGATGCTATACGGTGGGGCTCGGAATGATACAATAATACCCAGGTCAAAGAGAGAAATAGTAGAGGTTCTCCGGGCAACTTAGCAGAAGAAAGCATTGCCAATAGAAGCAGTTTCAGGGACCCGTTTGCATGTCAAAATGCCAGCCAGTTCAGGGAAACAGAAGAGAAAAACAAAAACAAACTCTCCCTTCTTCTTTGCTCAGGGGAATGTTTTTGCCCTGCCTCCGCAGAAGCTTCTAGCTTTGGCTGAATAAATGAGATCTCCCACTCTCAGCATGGATGAAGTGGTAGCCTTGGCTTGCCAGGCCAAAAGTCTCCAACTCAAACCCCATCAGCCCAAACCTAGTGTTGGTGACGAATGCTGCAAATATGCCTATTTGTCTGTAGAGGACAGTCTGTAGCAACTGGAGACTTATGACACACCCGTTATTTCCACATTGTGGACTAGAAATTTGCAAAAACCCTCCAGAAATGTGGAGGTGCCCCCCAAACCCACAGCAAAGAGGAAAAAAATGGGACTGATATCAAAATAATTGAGACATTACAACTTGCCTCAGTTACCAACATTTTATCAGGAGGAATCTCCCTATATTCAGTATGAGTCTAAATTTTAAAAACTGACAACATAACATGGCACAGATTCAAAAAGAAATGTCCCCAATGGTCACCTTAGCACAGCACAGACTTAAAAAGCAACACAGTGAAGGCTGTGCTGTGACCTAGGAGACTTCCTCTCTCTCTCTCTCTCTCTCTCTCTCTCTCTCTCTCTCTCTCTCTCTCTCTCTCCCTCTCCCTCTCCCTCTCCCTCTCCCTCTCCCTCTCCCTCTCCCTCTCCCTCTCCCTCTTCCCTCCATTCCTCAATTCTCATAGTGATGCTAGATAGAAAACAATAATAGGACTTTCCTGTACCCTTCCATTCCCCCGGTTACTTGCAAGGGCCTGTTCTTCATGGTCTTAAAACCACAACAATAATAACTGGTCAATAAAGGGTTATTGAATGGAATGAGAAGAGATCAATACTGCAGGCACAAAGACAGTAGTGCCTAGGAGAGGGGCGGCATGCTAAAGGTGAGCATACGAGAGTGGACAGGAGTCTTTATAATCCATTGGCACTTTTTCTGCGAAGGATAAATGAATTAGAAGAGCCTTTCCTCATCAGTACCAAAGAAGAGTTCGGTCCAACCATGAATTTCCATGCGTATGCCCTTATCTTCCTCTCACCCACCACCCCTCCTTCCACTTTACTGAATAGCGAGAAAAATAATCTATCAAATCAGGAAGCATCCACCAGAGAGCCTCAGACGGTAGCCAAGGAAATATCAGCTCTACACTACACGGGGTAACGTGGTGGGGTAGGGTTCAAAGGGCCAGATATACGAGTGCCAGTGCCGGTTGTCCAGCACAGCTCAGAAGGGATGCCCGGATGCCCTTTGGGTGACATGCTGGGTTCTCTCCAATCTGCTCCTGCAGACCACGTTCTTGTCCAGGTAATTGAGGGAATGCCACGCACCTGCACTGTCTAACGGGGAGCTCCAGATCTGCCAGGAAAAGAAGGCTCCTAATCTCCCGTGTCCGCTTAAGGCAGGAAGAGGCCTTTCCTTGCCCGAGTTCATCCCTGCCTTCCCTAGTTAGTCCTGAGTCAGGAATGAAACTCCTTCCAATATCTAAATACCCCAGCAGCTCACCCCAGCGGTATAGACTGCAGCCCTTTAATTAACCATCATCAGTAACAAAAGGTCTTTATTTTGATTAACATTGAAGGGGGTGGGGGGGAACGAACCCTGGCATTAGAGGACGTTTAAATAATTACTCAACGGAGGCTGACTTGGCTGGAAGCAAAAGCCGCATGCGGGAGAGAAGAAAGGAACTTTGTGTGGAGAACCCAATTTAAACTAGGAACGACCCCGGGGTCAATTTTTCAGAGTATTTCAGATCAATTCAATTCTCACCTCCACTGCCTCCCCTGCTAGCGAATGAACTTACTGGGCTTTTCAATAGGTTGAAATGACTAAAAAGGAGCCTTGGCTAGCTGTGTGTGAATAACCCGTTATTAGATGATGCGTTGGGAGGCGGGAGGGATGACGGCGGAGGGGTTGTGATGTGTATGTGTGTGTGTGTGTGTGTGTGTGTGTGTGTGTGTGTGTGTGTCAGTGCGCCAGCGCGCACCCCCTCCTCCGCTTGCCTGCCTGCCTGCCCGCCCGCCCGCACCCCTCTTTTTGATTGTCATTCTCACCTCACTGGTGATTAAGTTGTAGGGTGCTCTGGTGGATTGTTAATTAGGTGTTAATATCTGCAAGCAGCCTCCACCTGAGGTCATCCCTCAGAAGCCGGGCTGTCTCCAGTGACGGTACCTGTAATCCCCATTGCTAGTTTGATTTCCACTCAACAGCTGGAGCGACTGTTTCTTCATGTCTGGTTTCATTTCCGATCTGAAATTATATGAGTGCTAATATCTTTATTATCTCTCCTGTAGAGCAGCCACGCTTGAAAGCGGGGCACAGCGGGCCATTTCCATTGGCTTGTTTTTACCGCGGCGTTTTTCCAAACATTTCAAGCAAAAATCTTCCTGCTTAGCTAATTTATGGCTGAGAATTTCTTCAGGAGTCAAGAGGGAAAAAAAAAAAAAGTTACAGTCTCTCTCTCTCTCTCTCTCTCTCTCTCTCTCTCTCTCTTTTTCTTTTTCTGGTTTGAGGAAATCAGAGCTGCGAGCAGCAGGTGAAAAGAGTCGAAACATTGGGACCAGAAGCTGACAATAAAGGCAGCGGGATACCAGAGTTTTGGCAGGTGGTGTGTGTCTGTGTACTCGCATGTGTGTGCATTGGTAATGAAAGCTCTTCAAGGAGGCATCGTTGTGTTATAAGTAATGAGCTCTATCTACTCTTTTTTTGCAGAAGTCGTTTTGTTCCTTCCGAACACAGAACATTTAAAAAAAAAAATCCACACCTCCCGGAAAGTCCCAGAGAGCTGACTAAGAATAATAGGAGTTCACACAGCGTCATTAGGCCCAGAGACCTGCAAATGCTTTACTATAATTAATTGATTAAATCAGCCAGGCGGGATTGGGCCCAGGCCTGAGTGGTTGAAAGAAATCAGACGGCCATGAGAAAAATCAGGTGGGGGTGAAGAGGAGGAATAATTTAAATGGAAATTAAAAATAGGACCCCAGCACTGGACTTTTCCAGGCCGTGGATGCTCGGTGCCAACAGATGGATCATCGTTTGTGTGGGGCTGACTTGGGAACAGTGTGATGGACTCAGTGAGGGGTCCCTTCCATTCTGGTTCCAAGGCTGGCTGAAACTCTACACTATCTTTCACACTCTGAGGTGAGCCCTTAACTCTAAATTGGGATGTCTGAAAGCCAATGATTAGAATTAGAGACAAGAGAGAGCAATTCTGTTCTAAAAGCCATGCCCCCACCCTGGAACTGGGTGCTCTTGACGCTCTACGAAAAGCTGCTTGGATTTCATTTCCAAATCCTCACAAGCAAAGGAGAAGAAAATATTAACCCCAAATAAGATAGTTCTACAGGATCAAAGTAAGGGCCTTCTTTAGCTTCTACTTCTTTTCTGGAAGCCAGAGACTGTGCACTGAGACTTTCAGGACAATTTGGAAAACGAGAAATATCTTCCTAATACTTAACGAGCACATGAGCATATGTCTTCATGAAACCAGTAAGAGAGGAGAGGAAAGTCGAGGAGAGGAGAGGGAAGAGAATCCTCTGTAATTACACTGTTCCATTTCTAGAGTAAAATGTTTATTAAAATAATAAAGCTAGAGTCACTCAAATGAGTGGCTCCCAGAGGTGGCATGCAATCTAGCTGCCAAGGATCAGACCTACCCATCTTGCCCCAAACTTGCCCACAACTCATGGACCATTCTGTTGCACTCAGGTTTTTTTCTGGTGAAGGTTCAGAAGGCCAAAAGAACATGTGAAACCTGGAATGACCTTAGCTGTCATCATTCAGATCCATGTATTATCCCACTTTTAAAACAAGGAAATCTGTTTGGAAGACCAACTTTCACCTTGGATCACCCTTAAAAGGAAAACCATTCAGTCCAGATGACCCAATTTCATACTGTTTAGGTTGAAAGGCAAACTTCTGGAGCCAATTATTAGCAGAGAACCCATCCTTATACCCCACCCCAGCATGAAGGTCAAGTCACACCACAGCTTGTTTCCACGGAAACGATTGTGACATCATAGTTTACAGGACATACCTCGGGTCAAAGGGAGACAATATGACATGCAGAAGTCTCATATACTAAGATTTTGCTTTTGTGATCTAATGATGGAAAATATGTGTTTAATAAATAGGGTGATCACTACAAGATTATATGATTGGAACCCACCATTTCAGTTTGTAAGGCAGTCTTAGAAATGAATTAGCATCGGAGAGTTCTCTGGGAGAGGGGAAGGGGATGGATACGGAAAATTTAGGCCATGTGAAAACAAAATACATGAATAAAAATGTATTTAAAAAATAAATGAATTACTATTTAACTTGGGAGAAAGTTCTGGGAATGTACTTTAGAAATGAAATATAATCTAAATAATATTTCTATGACCAAGAGATGAGCAGCTAACTTGGACCCAAAATGGCTGTGATCTATTTCCAGCTCCTCAACAGGCCATAAGGTTTCATGTGGTTGAAATTAGCCGGGGACTGCTGAGACAGTTGTCCACTGCTATAAGGCTCTGCTACTAAATTCCTTTAACCAAATTGACTTTCTGAGAATAAACTAAGGAACCCTCTTGAGAGGATAAAATATTGAACTTTTCATATCTAAGCTTATAATTTCTAATATCACCGAGAAACTTCACGGAATTGTCCTCCTCTTCCCCAAATTCCCCATCTGACCAGATGTCTTTCTTTTTTCTTGTGCTCACCTGTCAATCACGTTCTTAGCTGAAATTTGATTTCTCCCCAACCAGTAACCTTATATGAAATATTACCATAGGGGTCAGGCCAATGTGAACCTTGCCATAAAAGTTCATTAACTCCTCATGGATCCGGTATGTATTTGTTTCAAAGGATTAAAGTCCTGGTGGTAAGCTGGGAGGGATCTCACTGGCTCAGGGCTGGCATTCAAACCTCCCTCACAAAAGGAAGGGTGAGGTTGCAGAGACAGTGAGAAGAGCATACACTAAGGAAACCCCCATAATAAAAGAATACCTTGAGATTTCCTCTGGGGTGGGAGGAGAGGGTTAGTTATCAAAGGTGATATATTTAAAATGAGACTCACATTAGTAGCCAAAAGAGATTAACAAACATTGCATTCTGGGGGGATCAAATAGGGACTTTTCTATTGTTCCCAATTCTTTGTGTCCTTTAAATAATTTCCCTTGTGAATATATAGTAACCCTAGGAGAAATTGACTTTTGGCCTCCCCATCCCCACACCCCCAACTCCTGCAGTTTTTCTTGAAACCAAACCAAGAAGCAAAGATTTCTCATAGATTTCCCCACAAGCAAAAATGTTGTTAAAATAAAATCAGACTTTCATTCCATTGGCCAATAAAGAGGCAACAATGAGACTACCTCAAGACATGACCCAGAATAAGTAAAGACTAGTGTGAGTGTAGGAGGGAATCTGCCTTCTGAAAGCAAAGGTTTCATGATTAAATTCTCACAGTGATAGCCAGGGAGGAAACCCAACTTACATGGCTAGATTTAATTTTTTTTCCATGATGCCTGATAAAAATCAGGTTTTCGCTCTCTTCTTCCCCCTCTCCTCCCATGTTCTACCCATGAGTTATTCTTCCCACCTCAATTAATGACCTACAATTAAAGTAGGGGGGCTACTTTGAACTTTACGTGTTTAATTTTTTGTTCTGGGTTATGGAGAAGAGAGGAGAGGGCACGGGCGGCTTTGAGATCACAACATTTCCTATGAAGATATGACAATAAGGAAAAGTGAGGATTCTAGTCATCTCCCCTATCCCCCTCCCCAATAATTTTCTCATGTATGAGTCAAGGTGAGTCAAAGAGTGGATTGTGGGCTGTTCTGGGTTGATTTCAATGATTTACCGATTTGAGACAATGAGCCTCACTATTCCAAATGCCACCTTCCCCCCTCCCCCAAGAAGGCATATACGTAAATTAGATGAATCAGATGAAGTAAATGTGCCCATTCTTATCAGTTTGGCTGTCTGCAGAGAGAACTGGGCTACAGCATGTGGGTAAATAGCTGAAAATACACACATGCTGATTCCAACACAGAAACCCATTCCCGGCATCCCAGCCCTTTGCCATCTTTTTAGTTGGCAGGTGAAATCCGCAATCTGACACCACGCAAACAGACATGAGCTTAGATTTGGAGCCTAGGGAAGAAGAGACATGGCTCAATTGATTCCCTTTGCCCTCATACACAGGAATTCCTTACATGGGCCATTCACTGAAATGAATGAAATGCATGCAAAGGAATATCAAAAAGTACCTTTAGGACTTCGGCAACAGGAATTCTCACATCACTGATGTGGAGGAGTCTCTTGGATACCTAATTTAGCAAATATATTAAAATAAACAAAATGAATAATAATCATTAAAACATTTTCAAAGACATTATATAAATGGTAATCCTAACTACTATATGTATCAGAATTAATCCAACTCAAAGCTAATTTAATTTTAGGAGGACTAAAGCAATATTTTCAATACTATTGATATAGGAGTGACATGGACCAGAAGGTGATGAGACTAAGATTCTCTTCCTCTTTCCCTCCTCTTCCTCTCCTGAGACTCTGGGCTGAGGTGCTTTAGTGGCCTTTTATCTCTATCAGGATGAATCTAGTCCAAATTGGGAGGGAAAGAAGGGCACCGAAGGTCCATACCAGAGTGGACTCAATGTCTCCTATGCCTCATAACTAACCCAAGTATATCTAGTGGTCATAATACTGTAGGTGATAGGACCTGGTTTCCTAAGCCCCAAAGTAAATTCCCCATCTCACCTTGAATCTTTTGGAAGAATAAGCTAGTTTGCGAAAATATTCTCTAATTCTGGACTTTTACATGTTGGCCGATCCTGCTAACATTGCTAACTTTAATTACAAATGTACTCTTAATAATAAAACCGTTTGGGTCCTACAATTTATTTATTAACTTACTCGCCATTTAAATTAGTAGCAGGGAGTGCTTGAAACAGTGATATGAAAATTAAACTGCTTGAAAAAAAAATCTATTTCACAATGAATAACAAAGCCCAGTAATTCAAAGTAGTTAGCTTTCTATGGTTCAAAAAAATCCTTATTGCTATTAGCTGTATTAATGTCAGTGGCAAAATAATTATCATTTACTGTACATAGCACATTATTTTCCAGACAGCAGTTTAATAACAAAGCAGACCTGTCATTTCTCCCTACACTTAGTCACACTATTCAAGTTCAGACTGTCAAAATATATTTAAAATCTAATTTAAAAAATTCAACACAGTTACAGCAAATCTGTGTACAATAACTATGATAAACCAGTAAGTCAATCTACATTTTCCCCCCTAGCATGGCAAGTTAGTATTTTTTTTTTTTTTAATCGCCTCCTACATCTGTATTTCTACAATGGATAGGAAAGGATAGAGTACACAAACACACACGGTAAAACCTGTTTCACTGAAGTAATTGGACCTAGGATTTCTTCTTTCTTTAAAATCTCTTTCAACATAACCCCTGTCCCCTCTCCCCCAATTATCTTTAAATGTCCTTTATCTAAATATTATAGCTATGCCAGAATCTCTTGGATAAACAGATTTCGACAGCATCTATCTGGGGGTCTGCTGCTGCATTCAGATTTCATGGTTCACTCACATATCATGTTAACAATATTTTTTAAAAACACCTTAAACTTTTAAACCACATGTCTTTATTTCTGGAGAGAGACATTATGCATCAGTCTCTTGTCACATTTGAATCTTTTCTCAAGCCCCAAACAAAAACAAAAACAAGTATGCCAGGCTCATAAAATTTTGTGTATGAAAAGAAAACTGGCTTGTTTAATTTGATATTAGGATTGCTAAACAACGTATGTTCATCTTAAAGTGTCAACTCGAAACGGAACCAGTTAAATTTTTAGAACTGATTCTCATAGAAACTAAATGATTTGTGATTTGAAGCAAACATGAATAGAATATTTCATTCATTCCACGGGCTTCTTATAAACATACATTGAATGGTGAGGAAATGAAATGGAGATGAAATTATTTCTCAGGAGGCAAAATTTCCCATTTCAGAAGAAAATATTCAGTAGCGATCATAGTGGCACAGGCTGATAGCAATGCCCCCTTTGCCTTCCTGAGCACCCCGATGATCCGATAGGTTATTTTGGGAGAAAGGGGGCATTTTGCTCAAGATCTCTTAAAGAAGAAACTATTCCCAATGATCTGATAGGTTATTTTGGGAGAAAAGGGGCATGTTGCTCAAGATCTCTTAAAGAAGAAACTCAAGATGATCTCTGCTTCCTTGCCAATGGGTGAATTCATTAATGACAGCATTAATGAATAATACAGTTTCAAAATAAAGGAGAGGGAATGGTGGTATCTAGCCTTCTCACACTTGAAGAAAACACCCAAAGGACTCTGGTTAGCCTGCTGACCTTACCTTTGCACTCTAGGCTGAGCTGAATCTGAGAACAACTGTCCCTTCGCTGGACCTCAACTTCCTGATCAAAGTCAGGGATCTGAGGTAAGTGAACCAACATCTCTCTAAACTCAGATCGATTGGCTTAGGGATTGGGATAGCACTTCTGAAATTTTATTGATACCTTTGAGAAGCATTAAAAAAATTTAACTCATGCTGGGCCATGGACTGAATGAAAATGTGCAAGAGTTAACCATGCAAAACATCAGGCCTGCACGGAGACTTGCCTATACATGTACCCACACTGTCAGTAATCAAGGGAGCTTGGCTGAGGGAATGCTCGTGGTTGCAGCATGAGGTGCTTCTAAGGGGGAAATTTCAGCCAATATAGCATGACACCAAATAAAAAGCGAAGCAGAATTATTAATTTAGCACCTGTGATCATTTTTTTATTTTACAAAGTGGGTACCTCAGATTTATCTTTTAATAGCTTTTCCCCTCCGTGATATGCCACTTTCAAGAGTTCCACAATAAAAGTAGATGAAAGCCCGTATGCCTGAAACTGGAAAGACACGACTTTGGTCTTTTCACAGATTGAATCTCTGAGCGATGACCGATTTTTTTTCCTATGCTATCAAAATGTAATGTTTTATCTGACACTGCAAAAGGGGAGAAAGTGTCTCCTATTCCAAAATCATTTTTTTTCGCTTCAATGTATTTATCTTGACATTAGTAAGGCCTTCCGTTTTAAGCAGATTCAGAGGGGCCCAAAGAGACTTCCCGTCGTCCCCTCTGAAAAAATGCTGATCTCTTAAGAGAATAGACGATGCTTAAAATCTTGTCTCTGAAATTACAGTCGCTTTGGAACCCATGCTTTTACATCACTGTGCCTTTTTCTTCTTAAAAAACAAAAACAAAAACAACCCCAAACAAAAAAACAGGGATAGGAAGTACATTAGGGATAGATAGGAAGTACATTAGGGACAGGAAGTAGTGTCCGGCCTGATTCTCAGTAGAATTTCTTTTGACCCGTTTTATTTCATTAAAGCCCTAAGGTTAGACCACACAGAATCGTAAATGTGCTTAGGAAACCTTTTTCCAAAGCTTTCTAAAACCTATAGTCTGCTTTTTCCCTTCCTATCTTTCTCTTCTGAACTCAGAGCCTGTACCTTAAGGGGGATAAAAAAGAAATTACTTGAAAGAAAATGATTAAATGGTTAAAAATGCACCTCAGCCCAAAGACAGCTTTAGTTGTCAAACTCTGGCCTACTTTTTTTTTTTTTTTTTTAATTCTTCCTTTGCTCCAACACAGGGAAGCACTCAGCCAGCTTTCTAGAATGCTATAGTCTACTTAGTAAGATCACGGATTTAAAGGTGGAAGAAATCTTAAGAGATCATTCAGCCTAATTTGCGAATCTCTGATATTTTTGATTTTTAGAGCTATACTCCCTTGAATAAAGTCATAATGATAAGTGATAAATACATGGTGATAACTGGACAGGAAGCCTGAAACACCTTGATGGAGACCCCAGGAGATGGAGTAAAAACAGAAATACCCAACTTGGGGATTGCAAGGAGTATGGTTGAAGGACAAAGGATTTAAAGAGGAGTCTAGACTGCAGCTGATGTTAACACTATTAGACATAGGCTGGTCTTGAATTCTTTGTGAGTAAAACTAGTCTTTATTTTCTCTGCTCCCCTATTCTCACCACACTTGTCAAATCAAGGATCCCATTTCTCTTTTTTGCATTCAAAGACTAGCCAAAGATAGAGGGAAGCTGGCCATCCTAATAGCTGACCCAAAGGCTCATAGTTGAAGGATGGTTAGGAAGAAACCAAATCGTCAGAGATCCAGTGGGTCTAATTACCAGCAGAGAGAAGAAACCCTGCCGTGGGAGACGAGGGGGCTAGCAGCACCTATCCTTTCCAAGATGCAAAGCCTACTTTAGTGATCTATGCAGGAAACGAGCTCAGTGGCATCTCTGACAACCGGGGTGGAAGTAAGAGTGGGGAACAGGAAAGATAATCATAAGGATGATATTATGCCATTTTGGGAGCTCTATGTTCCAAGCTTGATTGGGATGGAAGGGTCCTGAGGCTGGAGCCACTACCGTTTAGAAACTCACAATTGTCCCTGTACCACTTTGGGCCCTACTCACCTCAGTTTTGGACCCTGTCCTTACACAGAATAGACGATGCTTCTGCTTGCAGGAAGGTGATTTTGTGTGTGTGTGTGTGTGTGTGTGTGTGTGTGTGTGTGTGTGTGTGTGTGTAGAGAAAGGTTACACTGGAGCTAGAGAAGAGAGTAATCTTCAATGCTGGGGAGGGGGATAAGTGAGGAAACAGGGTTCCCTTTCTTCTTGCCTTCCCTTCCTTTGGCATCAGGGATGCTTGGCTTCTTTCAGCATGTGCCAGGTCTTTACTACCTTATAAGCCAAGTATTCCGGAATGGGAAAATACTAGATTTTGTGACAAGAGACTAGAGTTCTACCCAGACTTGGTTCAGTCACTGCATAGGCATTTCCCTTTCTATGTGTGTTAGTTTTCCCCATCTCAAAAAAAGTGTGTGTTTACCAAGCCCCAACATTTATAAAGTTATAAGCTATATGGTCCAGTTTGATCATCTATGGGTAATTTTTCCATACTCTGTTGTGGATGGGCAAGGGATCTTCTTCCTATGGCCATGAGCCCTTCTAAGAAGCCAGGGAAATAGTTTGACTCTGTGGCCAAAGATTAGAAGCCAGTGGTATCCAAGCTCTACTTCTGAGCTGATAATCATCTCTGCATTCAATTTGTCTGGCCTAAAGAAGAAGTAATCTTCAAGTCTACTTGCCCCTTATACGTCCCTAAATTCATAGTGGGGATCAGAACCACACACTTATCCAGTGTGGACAGAAAGCGTAGGTCAGATAAGACGGAGGAGGTAGGTCTTTTTATATTAGCAAAATCAGAGCTCTTGTGGGCTGGCTTTTGATACCCCAGTCACAGGACAGATTTATATACTATCTGATACGTGGGAGATTTCTGGGGATATCAGCTTGTACTTGCAGATTGTCAGTCACCCTACAAGCAAGGTCTTTCTGTTGTACACAAAGACTTCATAGGAATGACTCTGGAATGAACGCTTGATGATGAGCTGGGATCCTAGAAACAATCAGGTTCAAAATTCAGGTTGGTGGCATTTCCCCCATCTCTCTTGGGGTCCTGAATTCTGCCCCTCCATCTTCCTCTGCCATTTAACATCTTAGATGTACCTATGTTACTCTCTGTGCTAGATCCCGAGAGCTTCACATCTTTCTCATCTTCCTTTAATGTTCAAAGAAAAAGAATGTTGTCGTTCTTTAGCATTGGACTGGGATAAACCAGAGCAAATCTGAGCCCTGGCTATATAAGGAATATAAAATCCAGCCTTTACTCCTTCATTTAAGGCTCCAAACCTGGCATGTTCCATGATAAGCCCAAATTCGGGGAATGCTGAGATCATATTTTGCCTCCATCTTTTTCAGAGCTCCCCTTCTTGTCCCCTGCCTCCTGCTACCCACGGGGAAAACTATCAAGACAAGTGATGAGTTTGAGTATTAAGTTGGAAGAGGTAAGAGTGATGATCAGAACACTGGCCAAGAGCGGAAAACTCAGAGCACTCGGGATGCACTGGAAACAGTGCTCACATCCAGGACTTCATTAGGCCTTTGCATTGGTCCTGGGGGAAATATAGGGAAGCCATTTCCTCTCTCCTACCTCCTCTCCCCAAACCTCCTCAGCCCCCCACCCCCAGAATTAATGAGCCTTTCAAATCAAAACTAAAGATCTAGAATGAATCTGCGGTCAAGGGAAGAATGCAATTTTGCAATCCAAAGTACTGATTATAAGGATGTTTTTATTAAAACAACAACAACAAACTAATTTAGTAGTACATAGGGCAGAAAGCCTATATAATCTTCTATGATTTTGTGTAATGGTGTAAATATTGTGTGGAAATCACAACCTGTGTGTAAAAAATGAATTTTGTAACTTTCCAGCCTCAAGACTTTGAATATACAGTTCTTCAAATGTTAGGTAATAATTCCAGTCTCTTTAAAGATCTTATTTCTGTGGTGGGCTGTTTTGATCATTTTATTCTAACTTTGTTCTATTGCCCAGGCATATGGAGAACAGAGATTAAAAAAAAATATAGAACAATGACAAAAAAAACCCCCCAAAACCCTAGACTTCCCATTGCTGTAAAACTATTTTGATAGTCATAAAAATATCAGTATAACAAGTCAAGCTGTTATGAAATATGATCACAATAAAAAAAATCTCAGCACAGTGTATTTGCAGATAGTTTAAAAAGTAAAGCATTTTGGGTTAGTCTCTTCCGATTATGTGAGAAAGAGTTTGCTCCTAAGAATTTTGTAACCAAGGTAGAAGTGTGAGTGCATGCCCGTGTGTGTGTGTGTGTGTGTGTGTGTGTGTGTGTGTCTGTCTGTCTGTCTGTCTGTCTGTCTGACTGACTTAAGTGCATTTTAAAAGTTGAGGCTTCAAGATGTTTTTTTAATAACCAACAGATGTGAATAATATGGGCAGATCCTGACCAAAAAGCAGGTGGAAGTCAGGCTGCAAATTGAGGTCATCGCTAGCCAGGATTTCTGGAAGCTCATTCCTCAGTCTTTGAGTCCATTCCCTTCTCTCTTCTCTTCCTCTTCCTCCCTCACTTGGGAGCCCTTGCTCCTGCCTGAGCATAGACCACATCAGACCCAGAGCCTGGGCCCTGCTCCCTGATCTCTGCTCTGCCTCCGCGCACAGCAATTTGATCGGTTGGGTTGGGTTTTGTTTCTCTCTAAAGGGTAGGGATGCTCACACATTTTTGCTGGACTGTAATTCTTTATGCCACAACAATCATGAGACAGCCTGGGAGACTGGAATTGTCTCACCCCATCTTCTACCCCCGCTGGAAGGAAACACTGCACAGAGCTGGGTTTGTTCAGCTGCATGGGTGGAGCAGTTCTTCCAGTGAATTCCCATTTTCTGGGGATGCCATGATCTCTGGGTTTGGGAGGTTTCAATCCAAAACCAAAAAGCAACAGGGGCAGAGAGTGTCTTATTAGAATTCTGCTCCAAATCAGACCTAAGTACCTTCTTTGGAATCTTGGTTTTTTTAAACCACCTCCTTAGAATTCTGTGTATCCCAGGAGTCCACAATCTCTAATCTCTCCAATGTCCAGGTTATCCCTCTGGGGCCTACAGACTCCAACCTCACTAAGGCCTAGTGTAATTCCTCTGTCTGGGACCCATAGCCTCCATAGGGCCCAGCGTCTTTGATTTTAGATCAAGGACAAAGTGTGAAGGAAACTATACTATTTCCTTCCTGGACATCTTAACCCATGGTGAGGACATGGGACCCAAATTGTTCACTTGAGATCTTGGGGAAAAGCCAGAGGTGACCATAAGGGCCAAGCAATCACTTCGGGGGAAGACCAGTAAACATGTAAATAGGCAATGTGACATGGATTTTTAGTCTATGTTTAATGTGAATAATGAAGCACTATTCTATTTCCTGTTTCATGGCATAGAACTAAACTGATAGCTAAGGCTAGCCACTAAAAAAAAAATAATGTTGTTTTTTGAAGGGAGACATATGCCTTGGTCCTATAATTTCCATCGTCCTTATTCCAAAAGAATCAAAATTGAAAATGCTGTGTGGCATACAGGCTTTTAAATATATTTCCTGATATTCTGGTAAGAGGAAGATATATAAATTGCCTGTATTGTTAGAGTGACTATTAAATTGAATTTGCTAAAAAAAAAAATGCTTTCAAAACATCCAGGTTTCTTTCTTGAGTCTACCCATTTGATTCTGGAGCTATAGATTTTTGGATAAGAAATACCAAGAATGGATAGGCCATAGTTAATTGGAAGGCAATATGTCACATTTGGGATAGTTACTACCAGTATGATTCCATTTATCCTTTATTGACTTCAACTAACATTTCAAAAAGTGAGTTTTTAAATGTGGGGCCATGACTACCTAAAGTCTCAATAACTTAGAAAAAACAAAATTGGACTTGATTTAAAAAAATGAAATGTAAAAATGAACAGGTGTGTGACGTAGCAGAATCAGAAAGTTAATACGAGGAGCTTAGAAATAAATATAGACTATTTCCTTTTGGGGTGGCGGCACGTCTAAAAGGTGCCCTATATGGGTTTGGCATTTGGACAGATGATTCTGATATAAGCACCATTTCCTTACTGAAATCAGGAAGTCCAGCCCCTCTATATTTGAGATAAATGAAAGATAAAATTAAGAGTGAGTTTTGAATTAAGAGAACTATGAACTATAATAAGGAAGGAGAAAATGTTGAGGAAAGGAGCTAGCTAACGGAAGAGGGGGAAAGGCTCATGGAATACACTTAAACTGAAAATTTGTCACTGCTTATTATTCATGCGTTTTTCACTCACAGCTATTTCTGTCAATAACAAAATGTTTTTAAAGCATTAAGAAATGTAGCCGTGCTTAGCCCCAAAGAGAAGGGGAGGGCTGTTCATTTTGAGGTCTCTGGACTGAACAAGAAAATCATTTGTTTTGGGAAGTTCAGATACTTTCTCTATCTCTCAATTAGAAATCTTGGTCAGAGAAACATAGTCACAGTTGTGAATTACTTCATACCATGATTCTTGCTACTATATACCCTTTGGGAAAACTTTCTTTACAAAAGGGAAACTTGTTTAGATTTTTAGGATTTCTCTGCAAAGATCAACATTTTCAAGATTTTTTTTGTCAAAAAAAATAAAATAAATGCTTCTTATGGTGGTAGCTGGAAAAAAACAAATTAACAAAGCAAAACCCCACCAAACACAGGCATCTTTACAACTGCTCCTGTCTTAAAAGCAGAAGAAAGTCACTGGCATCCTGTATATTCTAGTTATTAAGTGGGCAGAGTCTGGGACCTTTGCAGAACCCGGGCATCATTAGACTACGTGGAGGTTATTCCTCTCTTCTGACAAGCCAAATTGCCTAAAAAGAAGCTAAACTCTGATGAAGACTGAGTCAAGAGGCTGTCCTAGGAAGACCACTCATGTGGGTTTTTTGAGTACACAAATGACTTTTCACGGCACAGCATTCATGTAAATTGCATTATAAGTTCACATTTGCAAAGAGACACAGCCAAGAATTTCTGTACGTGTTGGGTCTTCCTGATGGCTCAAACTTTCTGGTAGCTCACTCCGGAGTTGGAATGAAAGGAATGTTAACACTATTTTACACAAAGATTCAAATCCAGCTAAGGGATAAAAACTATGCTTTCATAAATATGATTTCTTTTTGAAAGATAAAGGTTTAATTGTAAGACATATTGTCTGGACCGAAGCACGGGGCTCTTTTCTAAAATTAATGTAGTACGTGCTATATGACAACATCTCTAAAAAAGGTTCCTCGCTAGATTTTGTTTTAAATTGGTTTTCCTGGCAGGTATTGAAAACAAAATCATTCTCTCATCCCATTGTTCCATTACTTCTTACTTTGCATATATACATAGTACGTGGCCAACCCCTGCCGTAAACTATTCTCAGTCTATTAAATTGCCACATAGATTCAGTATAGAATGTTTAAGTCATCTGAGGAATGTATCTCTCCCTCATAAAAGTGCTTTCAAGTATTAACCGTGGCACTTATTTCCTGAATACTTTTCTATCATGAAGGTTTGTTTTCCATAAACTCAGTAAAGCCCCAACTATGAAGGTGTTTGCAAAAACTATTTTGGGAGAACATAAACCCTCTTTCCTTAAATGAAAACTAAGCACAGTCTAGTAAAGGGAAAAAAAAAAACCTTCAACGCATTAAGAAAAGTTACTCTCTTCATGATTAGCCAATGAAAGTAAGTTTGCCATTAAGATTGTATATTAACTAGAAATAAGCATCAATTAACTTGCCTATAATTCTAGGACCATTATCCAATGTGTGGTAAGATAAAAGGTCAGGTGCCACAGGGCACACTTAACTGCCTTATAATGTTGAGTAGACAGGGTAAAGGAAAGGGGGGGTGGGGGTGGTAATAAAGGGATCAGAACAAGATGTCAGAGAGAACAACCTGTTATCTTTTAAATAAGTCCTTCTCCCTTTGTAGTAGCAATATTATCTTCTCTTTTAGAAAACCCATGTGGGCCTGTGTTTTCTAAACAGTGCTGTTTTTGTCTTCCTCTCTCTGAGGACTTTGGGGGAAGTTTACAAAGAGTCCAATCGAATGCTTTAGGAAAACAGTTACATGAATTTGTGTCATTCAAATAGGTCAATGTTCAGGTGACCTCTTAGTGAGAGGGAGCGTGAGATTGAAGAAAGGGGAAAAAATGTTCCAGCTGGTCTGATTACATAATATTTGAGCAAATTTAAATAAATCAAAACCCAACAGTTGCCCGGTGAAGGCATTACTCTCTGCTTCTCATTCTGATCATCACACAATAATATAAAATCACCACTCCCTGCCTGTGTAGGTAAACACCCTCCCCACCCCCAACGGTATACTTTGCCATTCAGTAGACATAGTTTAAGTCAGATATCTGCTTGGAGTTAAGTCATAATTTTATTTTTAATTTTTTTAAGGTAAATAAAATTAAAGGTGGTGAAAAAGAAATGTTTTTGCTTTAGAAATCTATAGTAAATCTCAGACTCTTAACCAGAAAACGAGGGTGTTTGGAGTGGTAGTGGTAAAAGGGGGGGACCCATCACCAGTCACACACCAAAAACTGTTTCTCTTTCACGTGAAGTAGACACATCACCCCCTCAACACCTGGTCTACCACTGTCTGCCATCTCTTATTTGAAAGGTGATCAAACTATTGATCCAAATGGAAAGAGGTCAGTATGACAGCAAACTCTTCTCCTCTGTCCTGACTGTCCTATGGAGCGATGACAACAGAGGACTGACCTCTGTGGCCTTAGTTATTCCCAAACAGAGAAGTTCGAACTAATCCCCAGAGAGGTCAAGATTCTGACCTCTGTTAAATATCACTGATTCCTAAGGGGGTACCAACAGCTCACTACAGTCTCTCCTTTCTCTCCAACTCCTGTATTAACTCTTGGCTGAAGGAAGGTTTGCTCTAAGGTCCTTCTTGGGGGAGAGATTGGGGATAGCTTTGCCCAGTTAAACTATACACTAAGAAACTTGAGTGCAGAATCCAAAATTGCAGTTTATTATTGTAGATTATTCTTTCTTTTGATATAACCAGAGTTGAAAATGAAAGAAAAAGCACAGAGGAACATCACACGTGGTTAGTTTAGTAACTCAAGATATAAAACAATTTTGCACAGCAAAATGTCAAAGAGAAATAACTGACAAGATTTTTTTAAATTTATTGTGGTAAGGTTTACTTTCCATTTTTTTTTTAAAAGACAGGATGTCAGTCCCTGAAAATAACATTCACTGATTATTGCCTTTAAAACTGTGGATTTGTTTGTTTTTTGAAGTTACAGAAAATCCAGTTCTGCACCACAATACAACTGTAAAAAAATCTGCATCATCGTAAAACTGTGCAGTAATGCCATCTTTTATAACTGCATAAATTTTATTAGCGTTCTAGACAGTTTTGCAATTTTTGTATTATATGCTTGCAGGTTATATCTTAGTGCAATTCAGTCCCCAATACTTTTCATTTTGAAAAAAAAAACACATACATTTTGAATGTAAAATACCCCCTACAGATATAAATGGGGTTCTCCCCCTTTTAATACTTTGGTTCTCAAATACAGTCAATGGTATAGCAAGGACTACATATACCCAACTTATTTTTAAGTTGCAAGCACATGCTGGATAAGCTACTTTTAAACAGTCCCCTTGCAAACTTCTAATCCCCCCCCCCTTACATCACAACAGTAAACAATTTAGTGCATCAATCTTTTAAAAAATCTACAGCTAAAACAGACCTAACTCTTTCAAATTTATCTATAACATTCCTTTATCTGTAGCATACATTTTAACTGGGCTAACAGATTATAAAAACTAGAATTAAATTATATACCAGGAACCCATAGCATTCCATATTTGACAATGACCAAAAGGGGAAAAAAATGGGGCAGATTTTATTTTTTTTAAAATAAATTTTAGACTGCTTTAGGCAACAGCACAATTTTAGTTCCCAAACTGGGATGTTGCTCTTAAACACCATGAAAAGTTCTTTAATTTTTGCCACATTAAATTATGAATCCATTCAGGCATCTTTGACAGGGAATGCCTTCAGTGCATTTAAGTGGAAGTCTGAAGTTTGAGGAACTCAAAGCAGTTTTAGAGCAGATGCAAACTTTCATGGGAAGGAGGGTCTAGGGTTGCATTTTTTTTTAATTTTTTTGCTTTTTCAATTCAAAAAAGTGATGAGGCAATAAACAGAAGTATGGATGCCATGCCATAATAGTCTCCAAGTCCATTTCCAAGCCAAAAAAAAAAAAAGGAAAAAAAAAGAAAAAAAAAAGAAAAATAATTATACCATACATGTCCAGCATGCAGGCTTTTTATTAATATAACGTCTCTTTTTCATAAAGTCTTTTGAAACAGTTAACAGTTCATTGTTGCTAAGACAAAGTTGCAAGCATAATGCATGAGATGAGAATGAGTTTCTAATGGCAAACTAAAAGTCTCCAGTTTGGCAGGCTAAGGCCCAAACTCACATGTACACACCCGGAAGGAAGGCAGGCTGATTGATGCAGGCGCGAATTTTTGGCAGGTTGATCGGGATTGGTTTCTCTAGTTTAGCATAACAACGCTAAAAAACCGATGGGATTCAGCAAGCTGCAAGTCTACAACTTCACATTTCCGCAAACTCAATCTCACATGAAGAACTTAGGATGGGAGGGGGAAAAAAAAAGAAAGAAAACTTTGATTTTTTTCTTTTCTTTTCTTTTTTTTTTCGGTGGGGTGGGTGGAAGATGAGTGGGAGCAACACAACAAGTCCCCCCAAATAAATGTTTTTTTAAAAGTACAAAA
The DNA here is from genome assembly GCF_016433145.1 of Gracilinanus agilis. Lineage (NCBI taxonomy): Eukaryota > Metazoa > Chordata > Mammalia > Didelphimorphia > Didelphidae > Gracilinanus > Gracilinanus agilis. Next base: position 80,438,432 of record NC_058131.1, read on the forward strand.
CAAAAAAACAGAAACACCCGCTCAGGAACCGAAAAAAAAAAGTGAATGACGGCAGGTTTCAAAGGTGAGCCATGCTTCACATGAAGAACTCAGTTGGATGTTTGAACATTGAGCAAGTGTTGGGGGGGGGGGGGGGGAGAAGGTTAAAAAAATAGCAAACAAGTCATGGAGAATTTAAGGTTGGCAATCAAGTGAGCCAGCCCCATTCCCTCCCCCACCAAAAACAAATAAACTGCGACCACAAAACTCAGGGAAGGACTTTGTATGTTGTGTTTGTGAGTGTTGCTTTTAAAAAAGCAAAAAGAAAAAAGGTGGGGAAAAAGAAAGAAAGGAGGGGGTAAAAAAAAAAAAAAACCAATTGGGTGGTGGCAAGCTCGGTTCTTGAACTAGCAAGCCCCAAGCCCAGACCTCACTCACATGGAGAACTGATTAGGGTGGCAAGCTTGAATTTGAGTGTAAAACTCACATGAAAAACTCTGGAGACGACGGGTTGTCGCTGCTCGAGCCGTTTTCTCGGAAGCCACTGCTGACCAACTTCTCGTATTTCTCTTTGTAGGCGTCCCGCTCCCGGACCAGCCTGGAGATTTCCTGTTTGAGGTGCTCGACTTGCTGCAGGAGTTGGTTCTTCTCCGACTCCAGGACGTGCCTCTGCTGGACCCTCTTGAAGCGGCACGACTGGGCATAGCCTCTGTTTTTAAGGGTCCTCCTCTTCTGTTTCAGTCGGATCACCTCCTCCTTGCTGACCCCCCGGAGCTGCCGGTTGAGCTCCCGCACCGACATGGTGACCAGCTGCTCGTCGGAGAAGCGGTCGTCGAAGTGCAGGCTGCCGTGCGGGTGCGGGTGCGGGTGTGAGTGCGGGTGCAAGGCGCCGGCCCCCGCAGCCGAGCCGCCGCCACCGCCGCCCCCGCCGCTGCCGCCGCCTCCGGACGAGCTGGAGCTGGACGAGCTGGAGCTGGAGCTGGACGTGCCGGGGCCCG